>NC_036653.1:2119377-2198907 GCF_002806865.2 Cucurbita pepo subsp. pepo
AACAAAGTTTATTCATGAAATGAAGGTAAAGATGATATTAGAAAGCATAACAAAGCTCACATATTAAAAACAATATTGCAATTAACAACTGTGAGTGCAATAGCAATGGCGGGGGAAGTGGTGACAATGACCGCCAAGGTAGCCTTCCTTTCGGCAACGAGTAGCGCACTTGTGGCTAAAGCAGAGGCCATGGTAGTGGTGGTTCCTGGACTTGCATATTCGAGCCTCAGCACCACGACCCATCATCTCTTCTGCAAATAACACACATATTAGGAAGAAAGGAAGAAAGAAGAAATGGCAAAGATGGTAGGGTTAGACTTTGATTACCTGAAGAAGAGAAGATGAGGAGGACCAATAGGAGCATGGAGAGGAAGGATTTGTTCATCATTTTTAGCTATTATCTTGCTCTTCAAGTTGTGTGCAAAATAGGAGGAGGCACCTCTTGTATATATAGCAACCCCCACTCCCAATTACCTTCTCATTCTTCCTTCTTCACTAAGGAAATATAACCCAATCTCTCGTGCACACTGTATTCACTCTGTTCAAGCACACGGTTTATTTTTTAATACCTATTGAATGTAAATTTGAAAATTTACTAGTCTTCTTATAGTATACCTTCAATTTTTTTTTCCATGGATGACAGTATTATTATATCAAAAAATGAGAGATTCAAATTCGTAACTTTTGGTCAACTTTTTAATTATATTGATTTCATCTCTAAAATTTTAAAATGGGTCCCATTAATTTTTTTAAAAATTTAAAAATGCTCTATATTGTCTTTGAATATGTTAGATCTTGTCATTTTGTAAACGTCTATTTGTAACAATTCATGCTAATCGCTAGCAAATATGGTCCTTTTTAGCTTTTTCTTTATGGGCTTCCTTTCAACGTTTTAAAACATTTATCCTTTGGAGAGGTTTCCACACTCTTATAATAAATGTTTCGTTTTGCTCCTCAACTGATGTGGGATCTCACAATTCGTCCTCCTTAGAGGCCAGCGTCTTCGCTAACACACTGGTCTATATCTAGATTTAAGCTAAAGAGGATACTATTGGCTAGTGGTAGGTTTGAGTTCGAGTGAGATGGTTATTGCTTCAATAGAGACCGGTCCTTGAGGCACTTGATCTGATCCCTCCTTAATTTTGTTCACATGTGAGTCCATGATTCAATTTCACCGATAATCTAAAACCAAGGCCCTATTGTTGCTTCAAATATCGAGGCGCCAAAGTCATAATAACCACAGACGACACATTTGGAAACAAATCAAAGCAGAATCGGCCAAATTTCGTGATTTTCTTGTTCGTAATAACCTCGTCCATGGAAGGGAGATGACCTAATATATATATATACATATATTCACATATTTAAATTGATAGCTAGGTACAATACACAACCTAATTAGATTTATGGTTGGTATTTGGAGCCTAGAACTTGAAAAAATAATCATTTCCATATTTGGAATATCACAATATTTAATACCTAGATTTTTAGAAATGAAGTAAAAGGAAAATCGGATAAATAAATATATAAATTAATTGATTTAAAAAAAAATACGTGAACAATATAGTAGGACGCGTGTAACAAGGTATATGAAGCACAATTTCAGCTGAATTTTTTGTAGGATGGGTGAGCTCGAGCGTTAAGCCAAGCTGAAGGTTGCTTTGAAAAAAGGGGCTTGAAGAACTTCCAAAATCGACGTTGGCCGGAGGAGAAACAGATTTGGAAAAAAGGGGCTTGAAGAAGCAAACCGGTCTCGAGTTGAAAGTAAAAACTGTGGGTGTGGACGAAATTTGAATATCCAAATTCGGTTAGGAATTATGAACCTCCACAATCAATCGTATAATATTGTCCACTTTGAGCATCAGCTCTCAGGACTTTGTTTCTAGTTTCTCCAAAAGTCGTCGTACCAATGGATCTATTCATATCAACAAAAGGAATTGAAAAGAACTCAGGACTTTGTTTCTAGTTTCTCCAGAAGTCGTAAATCAAGGTTTTTTGTTCTAAGAAACTCTTCCTTCAAGTTGTTCTTTTGCTTCATTTATTTATTTTGTTATATTTCGATTATGAGTCACATCCAACATTTTGAATAAGACCTAATTGTCGAAACAAATGTCATCACCATACAAAATCGTCGTAGGAGATATGACGATGATAAAGAGCAAAACGAAAAGGAGTGTAACGCTCTAGTATCTGTTACTCACAAAGAGTAACTATGCATTATGATTGATAGAGATGCGTGTTAACTTACATGCACAAGACGTGTGGGACGCCATTGAGCACGTCTTGTGCATGGTAATGACGGTGAGGAGCATAAGAACATGATGACTCTTGTCGCCATCTACCAAGCAGTCCCAGAGGACGTTCTTCTCATGTTGGTAGAGAAGAACTTGGCAAAGGCAGCGTGAGAGACACTGCAAACAATGCTTGTGGTATGGAACGTGTCAAAGAAGCAAAGGTGTTGACCTTGAAGAGTGAGTTCAAAGTTATCCGCATGAAGGATAGTGATTCAATAGATGAATTTGTCATGAAGTTAACGAAAATCGTCAGTAGCATCTGTTTGTTAGGCGACAATGTGGAGGAGATTTCTATCGTCAAGAAGTTCCTTTGAGTTGTCCCTCCGAGATTCATGCAGATTGTTAGCTCGATGAGAAGTTTGGTGACCTCAAGAATATGTCAGTTGAAGAGGTCGTTGGTCGTCGAAAGTCCATGAGAAGAGATTTCATGGCTACGATAACAGAGAGGAGGAGAAACATATCTTACTCATACAAAAGGAGTGGCTCGCACGGACGAAAGAAAAGATGTGGCTGATTCTTTCTTTTTAGGTACGAAGGCACATGGCAACCACAACAAGAAACGTAAAAGTCATAGGCGTTATTGTGAATGTGGTGAAAGAGGAGGTCAAGACAATACCTCACAAATCCATGATAATTCTAACCATGAAATAAGAAGAGTATGATCAAGTGTTATGCTTGTGAAAAATATGGACATTAGGCGGTAGAGTGTTGCAACAATGAGTGCTATGAGGAGGTAAATCTCACATTCACAGATGATGAAGTGCCTGCATTGATGTTGGCCGAGAAAATGTCAAACTTATTGATGCTCAATAAAGAGAAGGTTATGGTGATCCTCCTCGCAGATGGAGAAGACCAAATAGAGACCAACATATGGTACCTAGACAACGTAGCGAGTAACCACATGATCGGAGATCGAGCAAAGTTCAAGGAGTTTGATGAGAAGTTCATTAGAAACGTGAAACTTTACGATGAATCAATTGTACTGATCCAAGGCAAAGGATCCATTTTTTTCTAGTATAAGAACGATGATCAATGTCTATTGACAAAGATATATTATTAGCCTTGGTCAAATAATAGAAAAATGTAGCATTGTGGAGTTAGTCGGCTCGTTTCTCAAGATATTCGACATTAATTGAGCCCTAAAGATATAGGTAAAACAGTCGCATAACCACTTGTATAAGATACTATTGGAAGACCATCAACATCTTCCAAAAGTAAACATTGGCGTTAGCAGTAAGAAATAGAAGAAGAAACCAGTGAATCGGGAGAAAACGAAACCGAAGAACAGAGCCAAGAAGAAATCAGATGCTACTTCAATCAAGAAAGAGCAACCTATAAGTTGGTGTGTTTACCAAACTTGTCATCTCAATCAAAGAATCTTAAAAGCAAGCTTAAAAAGAAGGTTGAGAAATAAAACAGTACCTTACAAGATGATGAAGAAGAGAGAAGTAGAAGAAATTGCATGTTGTGGAATTAAGCTTCCTTGTGAAGAAGATGATGTTGATCAGGGACCGAGCAACATTTGTTGAAATAAACTTAAAATGCCAAATGCAGTTAATTTGTTAGGAAAGTTAATTTGAAAAATGCCCGATGAAAGAAAAAGCCCAGAGATTTCTTAGGTAATGATGACAGGGTTTATGAGCATTTCTCTCACCCTATTACTAGTGTTAGAAAAGTTATAAATATCTAATTCTTTTCCTTAGAGCAAAAAACAAAGAGCAAAGAAATACAGGGCAATAGAAAAGGTTTTTTTTTTTTTTTTTTGACAAAATTAGTGTTCTTTATCTCCGTTGGTTATAAACTTGTTTTTATTATTTGTTTATTATTATTATTTTATTTCTATTGTTTATTTCTCCATGAAAAAAGGTCGGAAATATTGTAAGTAGGGGAAGGAACTAGTTTGTAGGGAGTGGAATAGTAGGAGTGGAAGGAGCGGTGGAGTAGTTGCTGATTTGTAGCAGAAATAGGTAAATTTTTTAGTCTATAAAGAAAATGGTGCCAAGTTCTAAAGATACCACAAAGAGAAGAAATAATTTGTGTATCTTCGTTTATTCTTCCCTCCTGTTGCGTTTTTTTTTTTTTCATACAATTGGTATCAGAGCGTTAAGATCAAGGCCAGTTTTCAATCATGTCTCACTTAGAGATTGAGCGGTCAAGAAGGGAGAGATAAAAAAATGAGACAGGAATCGAGTGACAGGAGCCAAAACACCGGTGCGATAGAAGGTGATGCCTCACATGAGGTGAGTGTACGGATTCAAGAAAAGGAGGGATCTGTCACACTCAAATACCCGAAGCTGACAAAATGCAACTATGCAGCTTGGGCGATTAAGATGGAGGTATTTATGATGGCACAATGTGTTTGGGAGGCAATTGAGTCACCTGAAACAGTAGATAACCGTAAAGATAAGATGGCTTTAGCAGCTATTTATCAAAGTATTGGAGAAGATACGTTGCTACAGTTGGGTGCCAAGAAAACGGCCAAGGAAGCTTGGATCATGCTGAAAAATATGAATCTAGGTGCGGAAAGAGTGAAAGAAGTTAGAACGTAGACTCTCTGGTGGGAGTTTGAAGCATTGAGGATGGGTGATTCAGAAAGTATTGATGAGTATTCTGGAAAACTCACCATTATTGTCAACAAATTGAGAGGCCTTGACAATACTGTGGATGATATCCAAGTAGTTAAGAAACTTCTACGATCCACCTCTGCAAAGTTTCTTCAAATTACCTCAACGATTGAGGAGTTTAGTGATCTCAAAACGAAATTCGTTGATGAGATTATTGGATCACTTAAGGCACATGAAGAAAGGTTGCAAGGGTTTGGAGAAAAAGATGAAATCGTTCTCCTCACTCATGCAGAATGGAAGGAACGAGAGACTGCAAAATCCTCAAAGAAAGAATGGAAGGATCAAGGAAGTTCCAGAGGAGGCAGGGGACGGGGTCGCGGAAGATGGAGAGGCCATGGGAGAAGTGACTGGCATCGAGGAGATGAAGGAGAGTCGCAAACTCAAAAGAAGAGATTTGACAAGAGTAAAATTAAATGTTTCAGGTGTCAGAAAATGGGACACTTCGCATCAGAGTGTTCCACAAAAGACGAACAACTCAACCTGATAGAGATGCAAAAGGATGAGGAATCTTCACTGCTGATGATAGAGGCGTGTGAAATTAAAACCACACATGACAAAGAGCCTAATTTTGTGATGTTGAATGAAACTATAGTGCCGCCACCAGATAATATTGGAACTGAAAATTCCTGGTTCCTAGATACTGGAGCAAGCAACTACATGTCAGGAGAAAGAAGGGTGTTTTGTGAGCTCGACACATCTGTTGTTGGAAAGGTACGCTTCGGTGATAACTCTGTAATAGACATTTGTGGTCGAGGAATAGTGTTCTTCAAATGCAAAACGGATGAGCACTTGATCTTATCGCAAGTCTATTACATACCTAAACTCAAGAGCAATATTATAAGTTTGGGACAACTGGATGAGAGTGGAAATAAAATTGTCATAGAGAACAGTGTGATGAAGATATATGACAGCTAGGAGCCTGATTATTATGGTGACCAGACAATCCAATAGATTGTATGTAGTAAAGCTGAAGCTTGCAGATCAGGTGTGTTTAATGACAAATATCAGTAACAGTGGTTGGCTCTAGCACGCGAGGTATGGACACCTAAATTTTCACTCTTTAAAGCAATTAAATGACAAGAGAATGGTTGAAGGGTTGCCGAGAATCACCCAGGTCAATCAATTATGCGATGGGTGTTTAATTGGAAAGCAGCATAGGACTCCTTTTCCCCGAACAACAACATATCGTGTGAAGGAGTCATTGGATCTTGTCCATGGAGATCTATGTGGACCTATTTCGCCAATGACGTATGGAGGTAACAAATATTTTATGTTACTAGTGGATGATTGTTCACGATTTATGTGGATGTTTATGTTGAAAAACAAGAATGAAACGCTGCTGGTGTTTAAAAAATTCAAGATCAGTGTGGAGGTAGAGAAAGGCAGGAAGATTAAGAGCTTTAGAACGGACCGTGGAGGAGAGTTTGTATCTACTGCTTTTAAAGACTATTGCGAGAATGAAGGCATGAAGAGACTTTTTACTGCACCATTTTCACCACAGCAAAATGGCGTAGTACAAAGGCGTAATCGAACGGTGGTAGAGATGGCTAGATGTATGTTAAAGAGCAAAGAGATGCCTGCAAAATTTTGGGGAGAGGCTATCAAAACTGTCGTGTATATTCTGAACAGATCGCCAACAAAAGGAGTTGTAGATGGTACACCGTATCAAGCTTGGTTTGACAAGATACCAAAGGTTCATCACTTTAAAATCTTCGGGTGTCTTGCTCATGCCAAGAATACATATTCACATCTTCCTAAACTTGCTGATAGAAGTGTGAAGACAATTATGTTAGGATATGAAGATGGAACCAAAGCTTACCGACTATTGGATCCACAAAAGAACAGAATTATGGTGAGCAGGGATGTGGTGTTCGAAGAGGAGAAAAAGTGGTGTTGGGAAGAAATCACAAACGGTGATGATGAACAAAGAGGAACTTTCACTGTTCAAATTTCAGAAAAACATAGTAGAATAGAGGAGAGGAATATTGAAAATATCGAAGTTGATCCGGACGAAAGACAAAGGAAAAATTCGTCCTCAACTTTATCAACGTCGGACAGTACCTCAAATGCATAATCGTCAAGCTCATCAATGCCGAAAAAATTCAGGTTTCTAGAAGATATTTATAGAGAACTGAACGAAGCAGAGGAGGAAGCAATGGACCTTTGTTTTCTTTCTATAGAGGAGCCAACCTCATATGAGGAAGCTGCTAAGAATGAAAACTGGAGGAATGCCATGATGTCTGAAATTCTCTCCATCGAAAAGAACAGAACGTGGGAACTCACCGACTTGCTGAAGAATCATAAAGCAATCGGCATCAAATGGATTTTCAAATTAAAGAAAAATCCAGATGGAGAAATCATGAAACACAAGGCGAGACTCGTGGCAAAGGGATATGCACAACAGTTCGGTGTAAATTATAGTGAAGTATTCGCACCAGTGGCCAGGTTAGAAATAGTGAGATTAATTCTTGCCTATGCAGCCATTAAGAATTGGGAAGTACATCATATGGATGTAAAGACAGCTTTTCTGAATGGTGAGTTAGAAGAGGAGGTGTATGTTCTTCAACCAGAAGGGTTCGTTGACAAAGAAAATCCAAAGATGGTGTTAAAACTACGTAAAGCCTTGTATGGATTAAAACAGGCTCCGAGGGCCTGGAATTTTAAACTTGATCAATGTTTGCAGTCACTTGGTTTTGTTAGATGTCCATAGGAATATGCTATGTACAAGAAAATTAAGGAGTTGAAGCAATGATAATCGGCACATATGTGGATGACTTAATCATAGCCGGCTCAAACAAACAAGTTATAGCTCAGTTCAAGGAAGAGATGCACCAGAAATTTGAGATGAGCGATCTTGGACTTTTGAGCTATTACTTGGATATTGAGGTACGAAAAAGCAGTGAATCAATCACTTTATGTCAGGCCGGATATGCAAGAAAAATCCTAGAGAAGCTAGGAATGGGGGAGTGCAATCCTTGTTCGATTCCCATGGAACCAAGAATGAAGATGAGCAAACATGGAAATGGAGAACCTGCGGTTGACAAAACACTTTACAGAAGTGTTATTGGAAGCTTACGCTATCTAGTTAATACCCGGCCCGACATAGCCTACTCAGTTGGTGTGATGAGTAGATACATGGAGACACCAACAACTTCACATCTCACAGCAGTAAAACAAATATTGAGGTATGTGAAAGGTACTCTAAGTTTTGGCTGCGTTTATAAGAAGCTATCGAATGTGGAGCTGGTAGGATTTAGCGACAGTGATATGGCTGGGGATATTGATGATAGGAAGAGTACAACTGGAGTGTTGTACTATTTGGGAGTAAATCCAATAACCTGGATATCACAGAAGCAAAAGGTGGTGGCTTTGTCATCATGCGAGGCTGAGTATATAGCCGCAACTGCTGGAACATGTCAAGGAGTATGGTTGGGCAGGATTTTGAGTAACATCAGTCAACTTCCAATAAAACCCAAGCTTAATGTTGACAACAAGTCAGCTATAGCGTTGGCGAAAAATCCTGTTTACCATGATCGAAATAAACACATTGATACCAGATTCCATTTTATTCGCCAATGTGTACAAACTGAAGCTATTGAATTGGAATATGTGAACACAGATGAACAGTTGGCGGATATTCTGACAAAGCCGTTAGCAAGACAACGGTTTCTGGAGTTAAGAGAGAAGATTGGCTTGAAGAAAGTCGATTCAACATAGTTAAACAAGTTTAGAGGAGTGATTGTTGGTTATAAACTTGTTTTTATTATTTGTTTTTTATTATTAATTTATTTCTCCATGAAAAAAAGTCGGAAATATTGCAAGTACGGGAAGGAACTAGTTTGTAGGGAGTGGAATAGTAGGAGTGGAAGGAGTGGTGGAGTGGTTGCTGATTAGTAGCAGAAATAGGTAAATTTTTTAGTATATAAAGAAAATGGTGCCAAGTTCTAAAGATACCACAAAAAGAAGAAATAATTTGTGTATCTTCGTTTATTCTCCCCTTCTGTTGCGTTTTTTTTCTTACAGTCTCATTGTCTCTCCTCTCTCGACATCTCCTTCATAAATACGCGAGTAGTATTTTCACAAAGCGATTTCGGAGCGTTATATCGTTAGTGTGTGTGAGATTACTTAACAAACTAGTGAGTTTTATTTTAACAAATTGGTATTAGAGCCAATGGCGAATATGATGGGTCAAATGCCACTACCGCGATTAACGAAGACGAACTACGAGAATTGGAGCATCCAAATGAAAGCTCTTCTCGGTTCTCAAGATGCATGGGAGGTGGTCGAAGAAGGTTTCGAAGAACCAACGGATACCACGGGTTATACGGCGGCACAAAACAAGGCGTTAAAAGAATTGCGATCAAAGAATAAGGTGGCATTATACATGTTGTTTCGAGCTGTTGACGAGTCGGACTTTGAGAAGATTGCCAGGGCAACTACTTCAAAAGAAGCGTGGGACACTTTAGAAAACGTGTCCAAAGGAACCGACCGAGTCAAGCAAGTGCGTGTCCAAACTCTTTGTGGCGAGTTGGAGAGCATGAAGATGAAGGAGTCATAAAATGTATTTGACTACATTACGTGCGTACAGACTGTGGTAAACCAACTAAATCGAAATGGAGAAATGTTACCCGAGACACGGGTTGTGGAGAAAATCTTGAGGTCATTAACCAACAACTTTGAGAATGTTGTATGTGTGATAGAAGAGTCAAAGGACCTAGCGACGTTCACGGTCGATGAGCTCGCTGGTTCTCTCAAGGCACACGAGCAACGTAAGAAGAAGAAGAATGAGACACTCGATCAAACACTTCAAACCAAAGCATCAATAAAAGATGAAAAGGTACTCTACTCTCAAAATATTCAAGGTAGAGGTCGAGGAAGTTGCAGAAATGATCGAGATGGTCAAGACAGCAGAAAGGAAGAAAATTATAAGGAGAAGAAACAGTCGAGCCAAGCAAATTGGCGTGGAAGAGGACGCAGTCAAGGAAGAGGCAGCCGATCAACCTATTCCAACATTCAGGTCTATAAATGTTAAAAATATGGTCACTATGCAAATGATTGTAACTTCAACAAATGTTACAATTGTGGTAGAGGGGGCATGTTGTAAAAGATTGTCGAGTCGAAAAAAGGGTGGAAGGAGCAACCAACCTAGCCTTGGAAGACGTAACAAATGAAGGTCTTCTCTTTATGGCTCAAGAAGACAACATCAACAATGACACTCTGTGGTACCTCGACTCAAGGGCAAACAACCATATGTGCGGTCACGAGTACCTATTCAAAGAGGTGCAAAAGATTGAAGATGGTCATGTGTCATTTGGAGATGCATCAAAGGTGGAGGTCAAAGGCCGAAGTACGATATATTTCTTGCAAAAGGATGGTGTAATGGGGTCAATCCAAGATGTTTATTACTTACCAAACCTCAAGACCAACATACTGAGTATGAGGCAACTCACAGAGAAAGGTTACTCAATATTCTTAAAAGACCGTCTGCTACACCTAAAAGATAAGCAACGGCATTTGGTTGCTCGAGTTGAGATAGGAAGAAATCGGATGTACAAATTGAACTTAAGAAGCATACGAGAAAAGTGTTTGCTAGTCGACGTAGAATACAAGGCATCACTGTGGCATCTCCGTTTTTGTCACCTACATCATGTCTACCTAAAGGAGTTAGTGAAGAAGAATATGGTGCACGGGCTACCAAACATGGACTTTGAAGTAAAATTTTGTGAAGAATGCGTGCTCAGCAAGCATGCGAGAATCTCAATTCAAAAGAAGGCTGAATTTTGGGCTAAAGTGTCAAAATTAGTGCAACTTATTGTTAGATGGAATTAGTCAAGTTGTTAAGCTATTCATTTTTATTAGGAGTCAACCTGAATGGCATATTTCAGTTGAGTCTTTATAGGAGTTAATTATAGAATTTATTTCAGTTTAAATAGAAGCGTTACGCTTGATAAAACACAGCCAGAGTACAACATTCATTATTTCTTGTCCCTGTATTATCTTCTTTGAGTAATTATAATTTCATATTTATTCACACCTTTGAGCTTGAGATATTGTGACAGTTGGTATCAGAGCCAAGTTGATACGGTTGAAATTATTACTCAACGAGATGAATGGTGGAAGTGCTTCTATGGGTGTAGCTATGAAAAAGCTTGTTGGCAATAATTACAATTATTGGAAGTTATGTATGGAAGCTATGTATGGAAGCTTATCTACAGGGACAAGATTTGTGGGATTTAATTGAAGGTGATGACACAGAAATTCCAGCATACGCTCCACAGAATGTTGAATTACGCCGAAAATGGAAGATCAAATATGTGGAAAAGCCCTATTTACCTTGCGAACTCTTATTAGCAAGGAATATATTGATCATGTTCGTGATTTAAAGTCACCAAAGCAAGTGTGGGAAACCCTTCCAAAGTTGTTCACTAAGAAAGATACAGCTCGATTGCAATTTCTAGAGAATGAACTGGTTGTGGTAACTCAAGGTAATTTTTCTATTGAAGAATATTTCTTACAAGTGAAAATCTATGTTCTGAAATTTCAGAATTAGATGCTGAAGAGCCAATGAGTGATGCTTGATTACAGCGTTATCTTATTCGTGGATTACGAAAAGAATTTATGCCTTTTGTTTCCTCAATACAAGGGTGGGCAAATCAGCCTACGGTAATTGAACTGGAGAATCTTCTTTCAAATCAGGAAGCCTTGGTTAAGCAAATGACTAGCAGCAACGAGTTTTCCCCAAAGTCAGAAGATGCGTTGTATGTCAAAAATCAAAGGAGACAAAATTATCATTCAAAGCCTTCATCAACCAATTGGAAACAATTCAGAAGTGAGGAGTCGTCAAAGAAGCCATTTAAAGATTGTTACAAGTGTGGAAAACCTGACCATCTTAAACGAGATTGTCAGGTGAAAGTGATGTGTCATCGTTGTGAAAAGCCAAGCCAAATTGCCGAGTTAAAATGCAGGAATCAGAAGCAAATGTTGTACATGAAAGTAAAAGTTCTTCAGGCCCAATTTGGGAACATTGGTTAACTACTGAGGTTCTTGACAAGCCAACAAATGTGACCTCAGCTGTACATCAAGATGGTGTTTCTGCAAGTGCTCATGCCTTTATAGACTACAATGAAGAATGGATCGTTGATTCTGGTTGTTCTCATCATGCAACTGGAAACGAAACTCTTCTATCAGATGTTCGTCCACATTTCCAAAAGAAGGTCATCATGACAGCCGATAATTCAATGCATCCTGTGACGAAAGAAGGAGATTTGAATGATGGGAGTGTTCTACTCAAGGACGTTTATCATGTTCCGAATTTGAAAAAAAAACCTTGCTTCTGTATCACAAATAACAGATTCTGGAAGGTATGTTCTTTTTTGTCCTAAAGATGTTCAAATATTATCTAATGTGAAACATGTTGCTGCTGATATCATGTTCTGTGGAAAAAGAAAAGAATCTTTGTATGTTTTATCAGCTAGTGATGAATATATCAAGAAAGTTGGTCATAATGCAAGCTCAACTCTTTGGCATGCTCGTTTGGGTCATGTGGGTTTTCAGTTGTTGCAGAAAATATCCACAAAACAACTTTTTGATGGTGTCCCTGTCTTTAAAGATATTCAGCATGATGAGATTTCTCCGGGCTGCCAATATGACAAGTCTCATCATCTTCCTTTGACAAGCTCAAAGAGTAGAGCTTCAACAGTAATAGAATTGATTCATTCTGATCTTATGGAACCGACGCGAACAACAAGCTATTCCGGCTTTCATTACGTGATGGTGTTTGTGGATGATTTCTCTCGCTTCAATTGGGTATACTTCTTAGAACACAAAAGTGAAGCTTTTTCAAAATTTATTCAGTTTAAGCATGCTGTAGAAAAGAATTTGAATTGAAAATCAAGTGCTTGCGCACTGATAATGGTGGGGAATATCTTTCAAATGATTTTATGGAATACTGCAAGGAGCATGGGATTCAGCGTCAACTGACTTGTCCAGGAACCCCGCAACAAAATGGGGTGGCTGAGCGTAAATTAGCTCATCTTACATCAGTTTGCTTGTCTTGGCTGCATGCGAGGAGTCTTCGAAGAGAGTTATGGGTGTCAGCTTTTCAAACAGCTTGTCATGTTGTAAATCGGCTGCCTCCATGGCCAGGGACAGAATCATCACCATTCGAGCTGATTTATCATCGTAAACCCAATGTGAGTTATTTTCGTATTTTTGGGTCTATTTGTTACGTTCATGTACTGAAACATAATCGAACTAAACTTGATCCAAAGGCCAAAAAATGCATTTTTGTTGGCTATGATACTCATAGAAAGAGTTTGAGGTGTATGGATTTGGAAACAAAAGATGGTTATTGTGTCTCGTGATGTGGTGTTTGATGAAATTTCAAGTTACAGAGATGATGCAGATAACAGCAAAAGTACAACTACTGTTGCACTTTTTTTTGACGATTCTACATTAGGGAGAAGAGAATTTCCAATTGCGACAGGCATTCAAGTTGAAGAGAACAGAGAAGCCACTACAAATATTGAAGTTGCTACAAGAAAAATTCCTCAAAGACAGAAAAAGTTACCAGGTCATTTGTTTGATTTTGTAGTAGACATTAATCAATTTTCTGTTTTGTCATGTTTGTTTATGGGAGATACAAGTGAAAATGAGCCGAGGTTGTACCGTGAAGCTAAAGAAATTTTAGAATGGGAAAATGCAATAATGGAAGAAATTTTAGCACTCCGAAAAAATGACACGTGGGAGCTTGTACCAAAGCCTCATGATGTCGATTTAATTACTTGTAAGTGGGTTAACAAGGTGAAGAAAAAAAGTTGATGGTAGAATTGATAGACACAAAGCTCGCCTTATTGCTCATGGGTTCTCTCAGCAATATGGTCGAGACTATGACGAGACTTTTAGTCCGGTCGCAAGGATGGTAACATTATGGACAATCATCTCTTTGGCTGCTAGTAAAGGCTAGAAATTATGGCAGCTTGATGTGAAAAATGTTTTCCTTTACGGAGAGTTGGATCATGATATTTTTATGGAGCAGCCGCAAGGATTTACCTCTAAGGAATATCTTGATTACGTGTGCAGACTTAAGAAGGCATTATACGGACTCAAACAAGCTTCTCGTGCTTGGTTTGGTAAGATTGCTCAATATCTTAATTTTTGTGGTTTTAAGTCTTCATGTGCTGATCCGAGCTTATTTGTTAAGAAAACAACAACTGGATGCACCTTACTCTTACTTTATGTTGATGACATGATTATTACTGGTGATGATAGTGTTGAAATCAGTAGTCTTCAAGATGCCTTGTCTGTTCATTTTGAAATGAAAAGATTAGGTGAAGCTGATTGTTTTCTGGGTTTAGAAATTAAGAAATGTGATGATGATTATTTTATCTCTAAAAAAGAATATCCATCAAGTTTATTGCAGAGATTTCGTATGGAGAATTCAAGAGAAAAAACTACTCCTCTGGAACCAAATCTAAAATCAGCTAGAAATGGAGGGAAGTCACTAGTAGATGCGACATTCTTTCGTCAACTTGTTGGTAGTTTATTCTATTTAACTATCACAAGGCCAGACATTGCCTTTTCAGTAGGAGTTGTGTTTCAATTTATGGATCAACCACATGAGACTCATTTAATTGCAGCAAAAAGGATTCTTTGTTACATCAAGGGCACTCTACATTATGGATTAATATATGAGAAATCAAAGTCATTTTTATTGAGTGGTTTTGTGGATGCTGATTGGGCTAGTGACGTGAACGATAGACGCTCCACAATAGGTTTTTGTTTTACAGCAGGCTCTGCTGCAATTTCATGGTGCAGTAAAAAGCAAAGTACCGTTGTTTTGTCAAGTTGTGAAGTAGAATATGTAGCTGCTACAATGGCTACTAAAGAATGCTTGTGGCTCAGAAGACTTATTCAAGAAATGGTGACTACTCTCAATCAGCCAATTCAAATCAATTGTGATAATAAAAGTGCAATAAAACTCACTGAAAATCTGGTGTTTCATGCTCGTTCGAAACATATTGAAACTCATTATCATTTTGTTTGAGAGAAAGTATTACCGCAGGATGTTGAATTGCAGAAAATACATACTAATGAGCAAGTTGCAGACATATTCACTAAGGCACTTGCCAAAGTGAAGTTTGAAGCTTTTCGTAGGTCTCTCGGAGTTATTAAGAAATAAGCTTGCACGAAAGGAGACTGTCAAAATTAGTGCACTTATTGTTAGATGAAATTAGTCAAGTTGTTAAGCTATTCATTTTTAGTAGGAGTCAACCTGAATGGTGTATTTCAGTTGAGTATTCGTAGGAGTTAATTATAGGATTTATTTCAGTTTAAATAGAAGTGTTACGCTTGATAAAACACAGCCACAGTACAACATTCATTATTTCAGTTGTCCCTGTATTATCTTCTTTGAGTAATAATAATTTCAGATTTATTCACACCTTTGAGCTTGAGATATTGTGACATAAACAACCTCTCGAGTTGATCCATACTGATATATGTGGACCAATTACCCCCGAGTCTTTCAGCCGAAAGAAGTATTTCATTTCCTTTCTCGATGATTACACACGGAAAACTTGGACTTACTTTTTGAAAGAAAACTCCGAGGCATTTGAGGTGTTCAAAAGATTCAAAGTCATGGTGGAGAAGGCAACAAGTAGACACATCAAAGCTGTACAATCCGATAGAGGTGTCGAGTATACTTCGATGGTTTTCATGGAGTATTGCGAGGAGCAAGACATTGTTGGAATAAACTTAAATGATGAAGATTAGTTTTTGTCCAAAATAAAGTTATAATTTTTAGTTAATTTGGGTGGGTTAATTTGAGTGGGTTTTAAAAATTAAGTCGTAAAACAAAAGGCCAAAAGAAAAAAAAATTAAAGGCCAAGATTTATTTCACAAAGAGGGTTTATGGGTTAGAAAAGGGTGGCACAGTGAAGGCCATATTTAGCTTTTTAAAAAGCCTATAAATTAGTTTGGTTTTCATTCTAGAAGTAGAGCAAGAGCAAAAGGAAATACAGAGTTAAAGAAGTACAATGCAATAGAAAATGTTTCTTTTCAGTATTCTTTGTCTCCCTGTCTCTCCCCTCTCGACATCTCCTTCACAAGTATGCGAGTAGTACTTTAGCAAAGCGGTATCGGAGCGTTCGATTGTTAGTGAGTGTGAGATTACTTAACAGATTCGTGACTATTATTTTAACAAATTGGTATCAGAGCGAGTTTTTATTTTAACAAATTGGTATCAAAGCTGATGGCGAATATGATGGGTCAAATGCCACTACTGCGATTAACAAAGACAGACTACGAGAATTGGAGCATCCAAATGAAAGCTCTTCTCGGTTATCAAGATCCATGTGAGGTGGTCGAAGAAGGTTTCAAAGAACCAAAGGATACCACAGGTTATACGGTGGCGCAGAACAAGGCGTTAAAAGAATTGAGATCAAAGGATAAGCCAACATTATACATGCTGTGTTGGGCCATTGACGAGTTGGGCTTTGAGAAGATTGTCAAGGCAACTACTCCAAAAGAAGCATGAGACACTTTAGAAAATGTGTTCAAAGGAATTGACCGAGTCAAACAAGTGCGTCTCCAAACACTTCGTGGCGAGTTGGAGAGCATGAAGATGAAGGAGTCAGAAAATGTATCTGACTACATTACGCGCGTACAGACCGTGACAAATCAACTAAATCGAAATGGAGAAATGTTACCCGAGACGCGGGTTGTGGAGAAGATCTTGAGGTCGTTAACCAACAATTTTGAGAATGTTGTATGTGCGATAGAAGAGTCAAAGAACCTAGCAACGTTCACGGTCAATGAGCTCGTCGGTTCTCTCAAGGCACACGAGTAACATAAGAAGAAGGAGGAGACACTCGATAAAGCACTTCAAACCAAAGCATCAATAAAAGATGAAAAGGTACTCTACTCTCAAAATATTCAGGGTAGAGGTCGAGGAAGTCGCGGTAATGGTCGAGGTGGTCAAGATAGTAGAAATGAAGAAAATTATAAGGAGAAGAAACAGTCGAGCCAAGAAAATAGGTGTGGAAGATGACGCAATCAAGGACGCAGTCAAGGATATTATTCCAACATCAAGTGTTATAAATGTAAAAAATATGGCCACTATGCGAATAATTTTAACTCTGACAAATGTTACAATTGTGGCAGAATGGGTCATTTTACAAGAGATTGTCGAGTTGAGGAAAAGGTGGAAGAAACGATCAATCTAGCCTCGGATGATGCAACAAACGGAGGCATTCTCTTGATGGCCCAAAATGAAGAGCTGAAAACAAAAGAACACGACAGCCCAAAAGATGATGGCGATATTCGTGAGGTAGTGGAAACTGTTGTAAATGAGGTGATATGTAGCGGATTTGACGAAATCTTGATAGTGGAGACGAGAAAATCAAAGAAGGATGAACAACCGAATAATAGAGAGCCCGAGCTCGAATAGAGAGAGCTCCAATGGCGGGAAAGAGAATTTGAGGAAGAAAGAAGAAAGAGGATGAGAATGGAATAGAAAATGGAAGAAGAAAAGAAAGATTTAGAAATGAAAGATTGAAAGGCTAGAGCAGGAAGTGGCTGAGCTGAGTGAGAGCTCTTCCTATCTAAATAGGAGAAGGAAGAGAATGGGAAAATAATCTTTGGAACTTGTGAAGAAAATTGAAGAAGGTGTGGAGAAAGAGAATGGCTTGTTAATGGAGATTGATGCTTTAGTGGACGAGCTAGTGAGGGAGGAGAAAGATATAGAGATACTAACTCAACAGAGAGACTCACTCGACGTGAACCTGAATCGGGTCCAACAGGAGGCAGTGAATTTATGACACGATTGAGATAATCACTTCTGATAAAGTCGAAATGGAGGAAGCAAAAATGGAAGTGGAAAATGTCTTTGTGGACTTGTGAAGGGAATTGAGTAAACTGAAAGAAGCTATGACATTTGAGTAGAGCGTGGCTGAGAATGAGAGAAATGAGAAGTTGGTGTCTCAAAGTGATAAGAATCACGGTGTTCTAAATGGACCTATTGCCAAGAAAATTCAAAAAATGTCATGAAGATTCAAAAATTATGTCAACAACAGAATTCAAACCTACACGCGGAGAGTTCAATTGATTTCAAACCTGTCACATTAGCCACTCAAGCACATTAACATTTATTAGAAAGAACTATGTTTAATATCATAAATGATGTAAAAGTCAAATGGTCAATTTGACTTATTCTTTTGTGGAGATTAAAGGGGATCGGGAATAAATCTCGTCCATAAACGTCTTTTGTCGGGAGACTATAAATACCCACAATATGTTACATAAAATTCAGATTCGTGGATGAATGTAATTCATATATCAAATTGAGACGTTTCCCTTAGAAATCCGAGTATCATTTTGCCATTTCTAAGTTTCAAGCAATTCTTGTGGTAGAATTGCACCTCAGCCATTCAATCAAGCCTTGATCAAGTTAGATTGTGGAGTGACTCAATTGAGAACAAGGTTCCAAATCTTGCTTCTAGATCTATTCTTGTGGTAGAATTGCACCTGAGTCATTCAATCAAGCCTTGATCAAGTTAGATTGTGGAGTGACTCAATTGAGAACAAGGTTCCAAATCTTGCTTCTAGATCTTCGATTGTAAGAGGTAATCTAATTCTAGCTTTATCTCTTGGTTGATCCAAATTTCGTATAAGAAGGTGTTAATTATTTGATTCAAGGGTTCTTGCTCAAACAAAATTTTGGATCGTTGGGCTGAGGATTAGGGTTGCCTTATCAATTTGGTATCAGAGCCTAGGCTTACATCTTTATGGCCGACTCTAGAATTGATTTTATCTTTCATTTCTGCACTTGTTTATCTTTTCTTTAAATTTGTCCATTTATTTTCTTGCTGTCATTTCCGCCATTATTCATCAACTTTTCACTTTGTTCTCATTTTCTTCCTAAAGATCACGTTGACATCTTGAAAAAAATAAACAAAATCTTATCATATTTGTTCTTACGATTGTGATTATAAACGATATTTATCATTTTTTTTAGATCATTTGCATGTTTATTTGAAGATCAAATAAACTTCGATTCACATCCTTTTCTTAATTCTAAATCTAGAACCGTTGTGTTTGATATATTTTTTATTTTCTCATAATCTACGCTTGAAGATAACTTCTAAATTTCCCGAATTCTATAAAAATGAGAGTTAGATCGTTCTTAAAATCTTCACGCTCTTTCTTTTTGGAATTTTTTCTTTTTTCAATGTGCAATTATATCCAAAAATATCTCCATGACCCTTATTTGTTTGTTCACGTCTTGTTTTATTTTGTTGTTATTTCATAATTAACTTATCTTGATTGCCTTGAATAGCTTGCTACTATCAGAATTGCTTTACCAATATATTAGCCTACCTTGATCATAATTTAGTCACTTTCCTAAACAGCCTACCTTTGTGTGTATAAACACGAGTGTCCCTGAGTGTAAAATCAGTGAGTTGAGTGTCTGAGGTCCTAAACATATTTCACTACTTTTTGTACAATCATGAACCAAGATGAGGAAAATGGAGGGGAGATCAATGATCTAGTTGAAGAAGTCCAGAAGAATGAGGAGGAACTAGAAGATGGGATTCATTTGGCACTTATAACAAGAAGACTTATTAAAACTCAAGTTACGGAGAATGATGTTGATGATCAAAGAGACAACCTGTTCCACATGCGGTGTTTCGTCAAGGGGACTGCTTGTAGTCTTGTCATTGATAGTGGAAATTGCACCAATATTGTAAGTACCATGTTGATCAAAAGGTTACAAATTCCAACCCAAGATCATCCTAAACCTTACAAGCTCCAATGGCTCAATGATAGTGGAACAATGAAGGTAGTTTCCCAAGCTTTAATATCTTTTACTTTGGAAAAATATAAAGATGAAGTTCTTTGTGATGTATTACCAATGCAAGCTGGAGATATATTGCTTGGCCGACCATGGCAATTTGACAGGAGGGTTATGTATGATGGCTATTTGAATAGGTATTCTTTTGTAAAAGATGGTAGAAAAACCACTCTTGTACCTTTGAGTTCTGCAAATGTATTTGCTGATCAATTAAAGTTGGTGGAAAGTAAGAACATGTATAAGCCTTGGACTATAAAAATATCATCAATGAAATGAACTAAGAAAAGAGTGATGNAGAAAATGAAAAAAGAGATGAAATTGAAGAAAAAAGTAAGAGAGAGAGTTAATTGGCTACAGTTGGAGAGGTGAGAAGGTTTTCACAAAAATCGATCTTTGTACTCATGTACCATGGAGGATTTTTGGTCTCTAACTATAACAACTTGGCTTTGCCTAGTGTTTTTCAATCTCTTTTACAGGAATTTGAAGACATGTTTCAAGATAAAGAAATACCTCCCATTAGAGGTACTGAACATAAAATAACTTCATTCCAAGGACTGTCATTTCTTATAAGCCAGCTTATCGGGTCAATCCAACTAAGACAAAAGAAATTCAAAGGCAAGTAGAGGAGCTCATGGAGAAGGGCTATGTACGAGGAAGTTTTAGTCCATGTTCTATACGAGACTTATTGGTGCCAAAGAAAGATTGGATTGTATGAACGGCTTGTTATGACTTTTAGGTTAACTAATGCTCCTAGTACACCTATGCGCTTAATATATAATGTTTTGAGAAAATATACGAGAAATTGTTGTTTATATTGATGATATTATAATTTATTTGAATATTTTGCTTGGGCATGTGGTGCATGTTAAATTAGTCTTGATTACACATAGAAAAGAGAAATTTAATTTTAATAAGGTAGTTTTTGCATGGAAAAAGTTCACTCTATTAGCTTCATAGTTGGTAAAAGTAGAGTAGCTTTAGATAGAGACAAAGTTAAATTCATTATGGATTTGCCAACACCAAAAAGTGCACGCAAATTCCGGAGTTTTCATGAGTTAGCTAACCTCTATAAAAGATTTACAAATGATTTTAGAACCATAACTGAACTATTGAATGACTTGGTGAAAAAGAATGTTATTTTTAAATGGGGAGAAATGCAAGAGAATGCATCCAATTTTCTTAGGAAGAAATTAAGCAAACCATTATTTGTTTTGGCTAGCTTTGATAAAACTATTGACTAGCTTTGATAAAACTATTGAAATTGAATGTGAAGTATGTGGTTTGACCAGAAGTGTTGTTTTAATTCAAGATGGAAAGCACTTAATATATTTTAGTGAAAAACTAAATGGGCCAACATTGAAATATACTACCTATGATAAGGAATTATTCGCTTTAGTTCATATATTGCATGTGTGGCAACACTACTTATGGCCTAGAGAATTTGTGATCCATTTTGGTCATGAAAGCTCGAAGTATGTGAAGGGTCAAAGCAAACTGAATCGTAGACATGCAAAGTGGGTGAAATTTATTGAAACATTTTCGTATGTCATCAAATATATGCAAGGTAATGATAATATGGTAGCTGATATGTTATCTAAAAGGTACGATATCTTTACTTCTCTTAGTGCAAAAATTCTTGGACTTGAGCATATTACCGAATTATATAGAGATGACCAAGATTTCAGAACTATTATGCATCTTGTCTTGCAAAAAAAGCTATGGATGATTATTATTTGTTTCATAAATTTTTTATGTTTTGTATTCCTACATGCTCTATAAAAGATTTGCTTTTGAGAGAAGCACATGGTGGTGCATTAATGGGACATCTCAGAATTAATAAAGTTTATAAGATGTTGCATAAACACTTCTTTTGGCCGAAGATGAAGCACGATATCCAAAAGTTTTGTAGCAAATGTTTTGAACGCAAAGAAACTAAATCTAGATCACAACCAAACAAATTTTATACTCGTTTGAATGTACCTAATAAACCTTGGACTAATATATCTATACAATTTGTTCTTGGTTTACTGCACACTAAAAATGGTAAATATTGTATTTTTGTTGTGGCACATATATTTATTAAAATGAGTTGAAATGGATGATGCAAATGCTGCTGACTTATTCCTTAAGAAAGTAGTTTATGGATTTAATACATTTCATTTGCTTCCTATTCCTTCTAATTTCCTTCTAATATTTTTGTGAGTGAAGCATGCAAATTTGATCAAAACATTTCAAAAGAAGGTGAAGGAAAGAAGGTGATGATTTTTTCTGATTCGAGGACGAATCCTTCTGAAGAGGGGGAAGATGATAAGAATCACGATGTTCCAAATGGACCTATTGCCAAGAAGATTCAAAAAATGTCATGAAGATTCAAAAAATATGTCAACAACAGAATCACCTACGCACGGAGAGCTCAATTGATTTCAAACCTGTCGCATTAGCCACTCAAGCACATCAACATTTATTAGAAAGAACTATGTTTAATATCATAAATGATGTAAAAGTCAAATGGTCAATTTGACTTATTCTTTTGTGGAGATTAAAGGGGATCGGGAATAAATTCCGTCCACAAATGTCTTTTGTCAAGAGACTATAAATACCTATAATATGTTATGTAAAATTCAGATTCGTGGATAAATGTAATTCATATCTCAAATTGAGACGTTTCCCTTAGAAATCCGAGCATCATATTTGTCATTTCTAAGTTTCAAGCAATTCTTGTGGTAGAATTGCACCCGAGCCATTCAATCAAGCCTCGATCAAGTTAGATTGTGGAGTGACTCAATTTAGAACAAGGTTCCAAATCTTGCTTCTAGATCTTCGATCGTAAGAGGTAATCTAATTCTAGCCTTATCTCTTAGTTGATCCAAATTTTGTATAAGGAGGTGTTAATTACTTTGATGCAAGGGTTCTTGCTAAAATAAAAGCTTGGATCGTTGGGTTGAGGATTAGGGTTGCCTTATCACAAAGAGCAGAGCAACGACAGCAAGAGCAAAGAGAGCAACGAGAGCAAAAGGAAATACAGAGTTAAAGAAGTACCGTGCAATAGAAAAGGTTTCTTTTTAGTATTCTGTCTCCTTGTCTCTCCCCTCTCTACATCTCCTTCACAAGTACACGAGTAGTACTTTAGCAAAGCGGTATCAAAGCGTTCGACTATTAGTGAGTGTGAGATTACTTAACAGATTCGTGACTGTTATTTTAGCAAATTGGTATCAGAGCGAGTTTTTATTTTAACAGGCATAAGACGATTTCTAACCGCATCATATACCCCTCAACAAAATGGTGTGGCCGAGAGAAAGAACCGGACCATTCTCGACATGGTTCGATCAATGCTCAAGAGCAAAAGGATGCCAAAGGAATTTTGGGCAGAAGCCGTGGAATGCGCCATCTACGTACAAAATCGATGTCCACACGCAAAGTTAGATGATCAAACACCACAAGAGGCTTGGAGCGGACAAAACCCTACAAGCTCTCATCTCAAAGTGTTCGATACTGTGGCTTATTCTCACGTACCGGATCAACGAAGAACGAAGCTCGAAGACAAAAGCAAAATGTATATTTTTATTGGATATAATTAGAAGACAAAAAGATACAAGTTACTTGATCCGATAAGCAAATGGTGATAGTGAGTCATGATGTGCGAGTAAATAAAGCAAGCGAATGGGACTAGAACAATTTGATGGAAGTTAATATAGAAGTTGAAGAATCATCAATCGTTGCACCAACAAGTGCACCAGCAGACTCAAAAATTTTTTATGATGAAGACGAACCACGACAACCCAAAATGCGAAGTTTGCGATACTTGTATGATTCAACAAATGAGGTACACCTTGTATGTCTTCTGGTAGATACTGAAAATATCAGCTTTGAAGAGACGGTGCAAGACAAGAAGTGGCAAACTGCCATGGATGAGAAGATTAAAGCGATTCATCGCAACAATACATGGGAGATGACAAAATTATCGAAAGGAAGTCAGCCCATAGGTGTGAAGTGGGTATTCAAGAAAAAGATGAATGCTCAAGGCAAGATAGAGCGATACAAGGCGCGACTTGTTGCGAAGGGATACTGTTAAATAAAAGTCATTTCTTATTTAGTTACATCTGAATTCACGCGAATGGAGAAGCGTGATTCTAGGAGCCATTGTTTTGGCAATTTGGGCGAAGTCTTCGTCCACTTCCCCTATTTTTGTATAATTGGTTTTTCTATTTTTGTAATTAGATTTNGTTTGAATGTACCTAATAAACCTTGGACTAATATATCTATACAATTTGTTCTTGGTTTACTGCACACTAAAAATGGTAAATATTGTATTTTTGTTGTGGCACATATATTTATTAAAATGAGTTGAAATGGATGATGCAAATGCTGCTGACTTATTCCTTAAGAAAGTAGTTTATGGATTTAATACATTTCATTTGCTTCCTATTCCTTCTAATTTCCTTCTAATATTTTTGTGAGTGAAGCATGCAAATTTGATCAAAACATTTCAAAAGAAGGTGAAGGAAAGAAGGTGATGATTTTTTCTGATTCGAGGACGAATCCTTCTGAAGAGGGGGAAGATGATAAGAATCACGATGTTCCAAATGGACCTATTGCCAAGAAGATTCAAAAAATGTCATGAAGATTCAAAAAATATGTCAACAACAGAATCACCTACGCACGGAGAGCTCAATTGATTTCAAACCTGTCGCATTAGCCACTCAAGCACATCAACATTTATTAGAAAGAACTATGTTTAATATCATAAATGATGTAAAAGTCAAATGGTCAATTTGACTTATTCTTTTGTGGAGATTAAAGGGGATCGGGAATAAATTCCGTCCACAAATGTCTTTTGTCAAGAGACTATAAATACCTATAATATGTTATGTAAAATTCAGATTCGTGGATAAATGTAATTCATATCTCAAATTGAGACGTTTCCCTTAGAAATCCGAGCATCATATTTGTCATTTCTAAGTTTCAAGCAATTCTTGTGGTAGAATTGCACCCGAGCCATTCAATCAAGCCTCGATCAAGTTAGATTGTGGAGTGACTCAATTTAGAACAAGGTTCCAAATCTTGCTTCTAGATCTTCGATCGTAAGAGGTAATCTAATTCTAGCCTTATCTCTTAGTTGATCCAAATTTTGTATAAGGAGGTGTTAATTACTTTGATGCAAGGGTTCTTGCTAAAATAAAAGCTTGGATCGTTGGGTTGAGGATTAGGGTTGCCTTATCACAAAGAGCAGAGCAACGACAGCAAGAGCAAAGAGAGCAACGAGAGCAAAAGGAAATACAGAGTTAAAGAAGTACCGTGCAATAGAAAAGGTTTCTTTTTAGTATTCTGTCTCCTTGTCTCTCCCCTCTCTACATCTCCTTCACAAGTACACGAGTAGTACTTTAGCAAAGCGGTATCAAAGCGTTCGACTATTAGTGAGTGTGAGATTACTTAACAGATTCGTGACTGTTATTTTAGCAAATTGGTATCAGAGCGAGTTTTTATTTTAACAGGCATAAGACGATTTCTAACCGCATCATATACCCCTCAACAAAATGGTGTGGCCGAGAGAAAGAACCGGACCATTCTCGACATGGTTCGATCAATGCTCAAGAGCAAAAGGATGCCAAAGGAATTTTGGGCAGAAGCCGTGGAATGCGCCATCTACGTACAAAATCGATGTCCACACGCAAAGTTAGATGATCAAACACCACAAGAGGCTTGGAGCGGACAAAACCCTACAAGCTCTCATCTCAAAGTGTTCGATACTGTGGCTTATTCTCACGTACCGGATCAACGAAGAACGAAGCTCGAAGACAAAAGCAAAATGTATATTTTTATTGGATATAATTAGAAGACAAAAAGATACAAGTTACTTGATCCGATAAGCAAATGGTGATAGTGAGTCATGATGTGCGAGTAAATAAAGCAAGCGAATGGGACTAGAACAATTTGATGGAAGTTAATATAGAAGTTGAAGAATCATCAATCGTTGCACCAACAAGTGCACCAGCAGACTCAAAAATTTTTTATGATGAAGACGAACCACGACAACCCAAAATGCGAAGTTTGCGATACTTGTATGATTCAACAAATGAGGTACACCTTGTATGTCTTCTGGTAGATACTGAAAATATCAGCTTTGAAGAGACGGTGCAAGACAAGAAGTGGCAAACTGCCATGGATGAGAAGATTAAAGCGATTCATCGCAACAATACATGGGAGATGACAAAATTATCGAAAGGAAGTCAGCCCATAGGTGTGAAGTGGGTATTCAAGAAAAAGATGAATGCTCAAGGCAAGATAGAGCGATACAAGGCGCGACTTGTTGCGAAGGGATACTGTTAAATAAAAGTCATTTCTTATTTAGTTACATCTGAATTCACGCGAATGGAGAAGCGTGATTCTAGGAGCCATTGTTTTGGCAATTTGGGCGAAGTCTTCGTCCACTTCCCCTATTTTTGTATAATTGGTTTTTCTATTTTTGTAATTAGATTTGTTATTTAAACCGTTCAACTTAATTAAAATAAATATATCGAGTCTTCAGCAATATCAGCGAATCTCTCACTCTCTCTCCTTTTACTTCCGTTAATTTTTCCTTCGAAGAAACCTTCGGCCAATTTTTTCGTCGACACTGTCTTCCATATCAGAGCCTCGTTGAAGCGATCGGTAGTATACCATCACATAAGAGCTAACCTATCAACACTCAAGTTGAATAGCCCAAGTGGTTAGAGTGTCGACCTAACAATACACAGGTCTCAGGTTCGAGTAGAAGAAAATGCAAAGGTCGAAAATAAGCACATCGTGGGGTCCATCTCGAGTAGGCTCGCTCACTCCTCCACGCCGCCGTCAAGTGCCGACATCTCCATCACCACCACGAAGAGGCCGACGCCGTGATGACGGGCGTCGAGTTGTTGTTGAGCGAGATAGAAATCGTGAAGAAATCGTGATATTTCAATGCGGATCACGGGGCTCGCCAACAGCATCACCACCAAAAGATGGCACCAGCTGGGGAGCCAATTCAACTGGAGGAGGAGCGAGTGTTCGCTCAGATCGGCGAGAGGGACGAGCAACACGAGCACCGGCATTGGATCCTTGACACAGGGGCAACAAACCATATGATCGGGGCTAGATCTGCGTTCTCCGAGCTCGACTCGAGGATTCGTGGGACGGTGAAATTCGGTGACGGCTCCATCGTCGAAATCGAAGGGCGCGACACCATTCTGTTCGTCAGTAAGGGAGGCGNTAGATACTGAAAATATCAGCTTTGAAGAGACGGTGCAAGACAAGAAGTGGCAAACTGCCATGGATGAGAAGATTAAAGCGATTCATCGCAACAATACATGGGAGATGACAAAATTATCGAAAGGAAGTCAGCCCATAGGTGTGAAGTGGGTATTCAAGAAAAAGATGAATGCTCAAGGCAAGANTCATGTGGCTGACTCTGTTGCAAGCGAAAAGTGAGGCGGCAGAGGCGGTTAAGCACATTAAAGTGCAAGCGGAGGCCGAATGTGAGAAGAAGATGCGAGTGCTGCGCACAGACCAAGGCGGAGAATTCACCTCGGCAAGTTTCAGTAAGTACTGCGACGAGATCGGCATACAACGGCACCTAACGGCGCCCTACTCCCCCCAACAGAACGGAGTGGTAGAGCGCCGAAATCAGACCATTGTCGGGACAGCGAGGTCATTGTTGGTGACGGCCGGGATGCCTGGGAGATTCTGGGGAGAGGCAGTAATGACGGCTGTCTATCTCCTCAATCGGTCACCAACCCGAAGCCTCGACGGGAAGACGCCATATGAGGCCTGGTAAAACAAAAAACCAACAGTACATCATTTTCGCGTGTTCGGCTGCGTCGCATACATGAAGGTAACACGTCCCCATCTCGCCAAGCTCGATCCCAGGGGGCTGAAGGTCGTCTTCATCGGCTACGAACCCGGGAGCAAGGCGTACAGACTCTATGATCCTGTAGGGGGCCGAGCTCACGTGTCTCGCGACGTCGTCTTCGACGAAAACACCTTCTGGCAGTGGAATGACGTGATCGAGGCAGACCGTGATCCAAATCAATTCACGGTGGAGTACCTCGTCACCGAGCCTGAAGAAGGAGGAGCCCAGCATCAGGAGACGTCACCGCCGCCAGCAGGTGCACCACCTGAACCAGTGGAATTCGCAACACCACGGACTGCGGATTCGACGCTGGATGCCGATCACGATACTGATCTGGAGGCTAGGTACCGGAGGATGGATGACCTAGTGGGAGGAGGTGAACCACCTGGACTAGCAGCGCGCGAGCTCGAAGAAGTGGCCGAACTACATGCCGTCAGTGCAGATGAACCAAACACCTTCGCCGAAGCAGAAAAGAACCCGTGCTGGCGGAAGGCAATGCAGGAGGAGATGACATCCATCACTGAGAACCAGACGTGGAGTCTGGAGGATATGCCACCGGGACACCGAGCCATAGGGCTCAAATGGGTCTTCAAACTGAAGCGCAACGAAAAAGGAGAAGTTGTGAAGCACAAGGCTCGTCTGGTGGCGAAGGGCTACGTCCAGAAGCAAGGAGTGGACTTCGAAGAGGTATTTGCGCCAGTAGCAAGGTTAGAATCCGTTCGTTTCTTGCTGGCAATTGCGGCACATTACTCTTGGGAGGTTCACCATATGGACGTAAAGTCTGCTTTCCTTAACGGAGAGTTGAAGGAGACCGTCTATGTTCGACAACCACCTGGCTTCCTGGATAACGACAACCCTAATAAGGTACTGCGCCTGCACAAAGCACTCTACGGGCTTCGACAAGCCCCACGAGCCTGGAACGCGAAGCTCGACAGTACCCTACTGTCACTGAATTTCAAACGTTGTGCCTCTGAGCATGGCATGTACACGTACGGCCACGGCAAAAAGCGACTGATCGTGGGAGTGTACGTCGACGACCTCATAATCACTGGAGGCGACGTGGGAGTCCTCGGAAGGTTCAAGAAGGAGATGTCGAAAAACTTTGAGATGAGCGATCTCGGTGTGCTCAGCTACTACCTCGGCATCGAAGTGCAACAGAACTCTTCCGGCATCTCCATCTGCCAAAGTGCATACGCGAGGAAGCTGCTGGACACAACTGGGCTTGTGGACAGTAATCCTACCAGGACGCCAATGGAGGCCCGACTTCAACTAAGGAAGGCCGGCACTACGACGACAGTCGACTCCACCAATTACCGCAGCATTGTCGGGAGTCTGCGCTATCTGGTAAACTCTCGTCCTGATCTTGCTTACTCTGTTGGCTATGTGAGCAGGTTTATGGAAGCACCTAGGGAGGAGCATCTAGTGGCTGTCAAGCGCATCCTGCGCTATGTAGCCGGAACCAGAGGCTGGGGTGTGAGATATTGTGCAGGGAGCGGAAAGGAGAAACTCAAGCTGGTCGGCTACAGTGATAGTGACATGGCCGGTGACGTTGATGATCGTAAGAGCACCAGCGGAATGATCTACTTTCTCTCAGGCGGCGCGATCTGCTGGCAATCAACAAAACAGAAGGTGGTTGCTTTGTCTTCCTGCGAAGCAGAATACATCGCCGCTTCGATGGCAGCAACACAAGGGATCTGGCTTGCACGACTAATGGAAGAACTCATCGGGAGAGAAAGCGATCCACCAATGCTATACGTAGACAACAAAGCTACGATCTCCCTGATCAAAAATCCAGTTTTGCACGACCGGAGCAAGCACATAGAAATCAGATTCCACTACATTCGAGAATGTGCAGATCGAGGGCTCATCAAGATTGATTTCATCCGAACAGAGGAACAACTTGGAGACATTTTCACCAAGTCCCTGGCGCGGGTGAAATTCGAAGAACTACGCTCAAAGATCAGAGTTCAAATAATAAGGTACAGCTTTTAGGAGGAGATTGTTAAATAAAAGTCATTCCTTATTTAGTTACATCTGAATTCACGCGAATGGAGAAGCGTGATTCTAGGAGCCATTGTTTTGGCAATTTGGGCGAAGTCTTCGTCCACTTCCCCTATTTTTGTATAATTGGTTTTTCTATTTTTGTAATTAGATTTGTTATTTAAACGGTTCAACTTAATTAAAATAAACATATCGAGTCTTCAGCAATATCAGCGAATCTCTCACTCTCTCTCCTTTTACTTCCGTTAATTTTTCCTTCGAAGAAACCTTCGGCCAATTTTTTCGTCGACACTGTCTTCCGAATTGTCAGAGTCAACAGATACAAGCAAAAGGCGGGAATTGACTATGACGAAGTGTTTGCTCCCATTGCAAGAATGGAGACAATCCGACTGCTCATTTCCCAAGCGGCTCAATTCAAATGGCTGATTTTTCAAATAGATGTCAAGTCGGCATTCTTGAATGGTGTGCTTGAAGTAGAAGTCTACCTCGAACAACCACCCGGGTACATGAAAATAGGAGAAGAGAAGAATGTATTAAAATTGAAGAAGGCGCTTTACGGGTTGAAGCAAGCACCGCGAGCATGGAATACTCGTATCAATACATACTTCAAGGAGAACGGGTACAAGCAATGTCCCCACGAGCATGCACTTTACACAAAGAAGAGTGGAGGTAATGTGATACTTGTCGCTCTTTATGTCGATGATCTCATCTTTTCAAGCAACAATGATGAAATAATAGAAGAGTTCAAAAGCACAATGACACGAGAATTTGAGATGTCAAAATTGGGCTTGTTGAAGTTTTTTCTTGGTTTGGAGGTTAAACAAGGAGAGACAGATATTTTTATATCATAGGAGAAATATGCAAAGGATATTTTGAAGAAGTACAAGATGAAAAATTGCAACCCGGTATCACTACCAATGGAACTAGGTGCAAATCTCTCAAAGTATGATGAAAGAGAACGAGTAGATGCAAATAGGTATCGTAGCCTGGTAGGAAGCCTTCGCTATCTTACATGTACAAGGCCAAATCTTTCATTAAGTGTCGGCATAATAAGCCGGTTTATGGAGGAGCCAATTTATTCACATTGGAAGGCGTTGAAGCGAGTCCTACGGTACATCCAAGGAACGGTGTCACTTGGGTTATTCTACTCAAAAATAGAAGATTACAAATTAGTTGGTTACTTTGACAGTGATTGGTGCGGAGATATAGACGATCAAAAAAGTACATCGGGTTATATATTCTTCATGGGCAACACAGCATTTACTTGGCTTTCAAAGAAAAAACCGATCGTGACACTCTCGACGTGTGAAGCTAAGTATGTGGCAGCATCTTGATGTGTGTGTCACGCGATATGACTTAGAAATTTGTTGAGCAAGATGAAACTAAAGCAGCAAGGTGCAACCGTGATTCAAGTTGACAATAAATCAGCAATTGAGTTGGCAAATAACTCAGTGAACCATGAAAGAAGCAAACACATTGACGTTCGATTTCACTTTATCCGAGATCATGTGAAGGAAGGATGCGTGGAATTGCTGCATGTGGCAAGTCAGGATCAAGTTGCGGACATCTTTACAAAATTGCTATTGAAAGTATTTTTCGACAAATACAAGAAGATGATTGGCATGACAGATGGTAGTAGCATTTAAGTTTATGGGGGAGTTTTGTTGAAATAAACTTAAAATGACAAATGCAGTTAATTTGAGAAAGACACGTGAAATAAAAGACCAAGAGCTTTTTGTAGGGAATGATGGTAGGGCTTATGAGCGTTTCTCTCACCCTATTATTAGTCTTAGAAAAATTATAAATTCCTAATCCTTGCAGCAAAAAAAACAGGGATCAAAGAAATACAGAGCAATATAAAAGGTTTTTTTTTTATNTCAAAATTGGGCTTGTTGAAGTTTTTTCTTGGTTTGGAGGTTAAACAAGGAGAGACAGATATTTTTATATCATAGGAGAAATATGCAAAGGATATTTTGAAGAAGTACAAGATGAAAAATTGCAACCCGGTATCACTACCAATGGAACTAGGTGCAAATCTCTCAAAGTATGATGAAAGAGAACGAGTAGATGCAAATAGGTATCGTAGCCTGGTAGGAAGCCTTCGCTATCTTACATGTACAAGGCCAAATCTTTCATTAAGTGTCGGCATAATAAGCCGGTTTATGGAGGAGCCAATTTATTCACATTGGAAGGCGTTGAAGCGAGTCCTACGGTACATCCAAGGAACGGTGTCACTTGGGTTATTCTACTCAAAAATAGAAGATTACAAATTAGTTGGTTACTTTGACAGTGATTGGTGCGGAGATATAGACGATCAAAAAAGTACATCGGGTTATATATTCTTCATGGGCAACACAGCATTTACTTGGCTTTCAAAGAAAAAACCGATCGTGACACTCTCGACGTGTGAAGCTAAGTATGTGGCAGCATCTTGATGTGTGTGTCACGCGATATGACTTAGAAATTTGTTGAGCAAGATGAAACTAAAGCAGCAAGGTGCAACCGTGATTCAAGTTGACAATAAATCAGCAATTGAGTTGGCAAATAACTCAGTGAACCATGAAAGAAGCAAACACATTGACGTTCGATTTCACTTTATCCGAGATCATGTGAAGGAAGGATGCGTGGAATTGCTGCATGTGGCAAGTCAGGATCAAGTTGCGGACATCTTTACAAAATTGCTATTGAAAGTATTTTTCGACAAATACAAGAAGATGATTGGCATGACAGATGGTAGTAGCATTTAAGTTTATGGGGGAGTTTTGTTGAAATAAACTTAAAATGACAAATGCAGTTAATTTGAGAAAGACACGTGAAATAAAAGACCAAGAGCTTTTTGTAGGGAATGATGGTAGGGCTTATGAGCGTTTCTCTCACCCTATTATTAGTCTTAGAAAAATTATAAATTCCTAATCCTTGCAGCAAAAAAAACAGGGATCAAAGAAATACAGAGCAATATAAAAGGTTTTTTTTTTATAGAATCAGTGTTCGTTGTCTCCTTGTCTCTCATCTCTCGACATTTCCTTGTCTCTTAAATAAATCAGTAACCATTTTTCTAAACTTAATAACTATTTTTACTAATTAAGTTTATTGACTCAAGTTTGATTTGTGTGAGATTCTTCACTTCTGACATCATGTTTGCTAAGTTTAACCCTTGCTAGGGTCTTGGTGAGAATATCTACACGTTGCTTTGCAGTGTCAATGTTGTTAAAATAAAATTCACTAATTTGTTAAGTAATCTCACACACACTAACGATAGAATGCTCCGATACCGGTTTGTGAAAATACTATTTGTGTATGTTATATTTGTAAAGTAGACTTGAAAAATGTAGTAAAAAAAAAAAAAAGCATTTCTTTGCAATCTATGTAGTTTGGATTGCATGTTTAAAATCATTCAAACTTGACATGACTGATATTGCTTGTGAAGTGGTTTGCATCACAAATAAGTGTTATTGCCCTGTAATATTTGACCAACTAGNTAGAAGATTACAAATTAGTTGGTTACTTTGACAGTGATTGGTGCGGAGATATAGACGATCAAAAAAGTACATCGGGTTATATATTCTTCATGGGCAACACAGCATTTACTTGGCTTTCAAAGAAAAAACCGATCGTGACACTCTCGACGTGTGAAGCTAAGTATGTGGCAGCATCTTGATGTGTGTGTCACGCGATATGACTTAGAAATTTGTTGAGCAAGATGAAACTAAAGCAGCAAGGTGCAACCGTGATTCAAGTTGACAATAAATCAGCAATTGAGTTGGCAAATAACTCAGTGAACCATGAAAGAAGCAAACACATTGACGTTCGATTTCACTTTATCCGAGATCATGTGAAGGAAGGATGCGTGGAATTGCTGCATGTGGCAAGTCAGGATCAAGTTGCGGACATCTTTACAAAATTGCTATTGAAAGTATTTTTCGACAAATACAAGAAGATGATTGGCATGACAGATGGTAGTAGCATTTAAGTTTATGGGGGAGTTTTGTTGAAATAAACTTAAAATGACAAATGCAGTTAATTTGAGAAAGACACGTGAAATAAAAGACCAAGAGCTTTTTGTAGGGAATGATGGTAGGGCTTATGAGCGTTTCTCTCACCCTATTATTAGTCTTAGAAAAATTATAAATTCCTAATCCTTGCAGCAAAAAAAACAGGGATCAAAGAAATACAGAGCAATATAAAAGGTTTTTTTTTTATAGAATCAGTGTTCGTTGTCTCCTTGTCTCTCATCTCTCGACATTTCCTTGTCTCTTAAATAAATCAGTAACCATTTTTCTAAACTTAATAACTATTTTTACTAATTAAGTTTATTGACTCAAGTTTGATTTGTGTGAGATTCTTCACTTCTGACATCATGTTTGCTAAGTTTAACCCTTGCTAGGGTCTTGGTGAGAATATCTACACGTTGCTTTGCAGTGTCAATGTTGTTAAAATAAAATTCACTAATTTGTTAAGTAATCTCACACACACTAACGATAGAATGCTCCGATACCGGTTTGTGAAAATACTATTTGTGTATGTTATATTTGTAAAGTAGACTTGAAAAATGTAGTAAAAAAAAAAAAAAGNAAACCGATCGTGACACTCTCGACGTGTGAAGCTAAGTATGTGGCAGCATCTTGATGTGTGTGTCACGCGATATGACTTAGAAATTTGTTGAGCAAGATGAAACTAAAGCAGCAAGGTGCAACCGTGATTCAAGTTGACAATAAATCAGCAATTGAGTTGGCAAATAACTCAGTGAACCATGAAAGAAGCAAACACATTGACGTTCGATTTCACTTTATCCGAGATCATGTGAAGGAAGGATGCGTGGAATTGCTGCATGTGGCAAGTCAGGATCAAGTTGCATTTTTTTGAGTGATTCCTTATCTTATCATCAGAGATATGTGTTCTTACCTTTTTTGTTAAGTTTATTTGTAATTTCAGATAGTTTAGATTGCATACTTAGAATCATTCAAGCTTGACATGATCAATTTTGCTGGTAGAGTGATTTGAATCTCAATAAGTGTTTTTACCTTAAGATATTCGATTATCAAGGTAATCTGCATTTTACTTCTCTGATGGTGATTCTTTATCATTTGGTATCAAAGCTTTCCTTTAAGTTGATTCTTTATCACATAGTGCTCAAGATTCTTTGTTCCAATAAACGTCCTCAGGTTGTTCTTTTTGCTTCATTTATTTATTTCGGTATATTTCGGTCATGGGCTACATCCAATAAATTTCTCTTTATTGATGGTTTTGTTCAAATCTTGATGCTACATCTTTGTTAGGAGGAACTCTTGAAAAGGAGGCGGGAAGGTATGAAGGTAGGTTTTTCAAAGAGTTCTACAGGGATATCACACTCATTTATTAATGGAATCACTCCATTCTTGTCCCAACAAATTTGTATTGTAGTATGCTAAAGGTTTGCTGAAGAAAAAAAATAAATGTCAGGATCCAAACATTTGAACAAAATGCTCTGCGAGGGAAACCACTATCGAAAGGTAAGGGATGACATGGTCCAAGTGGATCGTTATGACCGGGTTCAAATGGACGATTAGTCCCGTCTAACCAGACTAGTTTTCCTCGTTTTTCTTACTTTGGTCATTTTGAGCCCGAGTTTTTATCCAATTTCGATAGTATTCACTTTTTTTTTCTTTATTTAGGGTTTATTCGAGAAATTTGGACGAATTTAAAACTTTTTAAAGGACCTGAACCAATCCAAAAATGACTAAACGAATCAAGTAAGTAGCATCGGAGAGTTTAGATTAGTCATGCTTGTAGTATGCTTGGATGCATGTTATTATTAAGTTGTGGAGTCTAATGTTTATTTACGAATTAAGCTTACTTAAGAAAACCTAGTAATTAACTTGAGAAATCTGAATTTATAAGATAGAATCTTATCTATACTCTTATTTAATTTTTTTTAAAATTGATTATCTTATCTATAGTCATTTATAAATAAACTCTAGCCACCATAGAGTATTCAACCCCAATGTTACTAGATATATTTATTTTTTTTATTTAAATCGAGTGCATGAGTTATGCGATCTTAACAAATAGTATCAGAGCTAGGAAAGATTTAGTCGATATATAAACATGGAAAGTTCAAAGATTGAAATCAAGAAGATTGATGAATTCGATACCAGTTTCCGGATGATGAAGATTGAAGATTGTCTTACAAAAAAAGATCTTCACGAACCCTTGTTTGAAACGAATGGCATTGAACTGTGAGGCGGCGTCACTGGGCGTAGACGTGAAGAACGACAGACAAGTTATGGTTCTAAATACCAAAAACCTATTGCTGGTGGGCGAGGTCGACCTTGGCGCAAATCTAATCCAATATGATGGGAGTGTCATGTGTCTGCCTTGATTCTTATGCAATTTCATCGTACATGTGACATACATCTTAAGAGGCAACGGGAGAGCGGAGATGGTAGGTTGGACGAGAATAAGGTTCTAGAGACGATAGTGAATGATGGAAATCGATTCATAGTACTGAGGTTCTTGGTGGAAATAAAAGAATGGAGTAATTCTCTATCATCACTACTTCAAATCCTTTTTTTACTCACGTTGCCAACAACATCGACGTTTGAAAATATCTTTCACTGATGAATAACAAAGTAGAATTTTCAGATCTTGTTGATGCTAGCAATGCTACTAGGGCTGTTGAAGCATCTGTTCAAGAATTTGCTCCTATGGAAGAATTCACTAGAGTTGATCATTAGAGCACTTGGAATTCCAGTGTTTCAACAGCTTACTAGAAACAATTTGATTCTGCTTTATGCTTCTATGATTCTACGGAGCTCAAGGATCGGTAGGCTCTAGGGTTGATCTAATTGACGTTGTCTAGAAACACAGTGGAAGCTCAAGGATCAATCGACTCTAGGGTTCATTCACTTGATGATATGTAGAAATATAGTGGAAGCTCAAGAATTGGTAGGCCCTACGGTTGATATAGTTGATGTTGTCCAGAAATACAGTGGAAGCTCAAGAATCCGTAGGCTCTAGGGTTGATCTAGTTGATACTGTCCAGAAACGCAGTGGATGCTCAAGGATCAGTAGGATCTAGGATCGATCCAGTCGAAGCTCAAGAATCAGTAGGATCTAGGATTGATCCAGTTGAAGCTCAAGGATCAGTAGGCTCTAGGGTGATCTAGTTGATGTTCTCTAGAAAAGCAGTGCAAGCTTAAAAATCGATAGGCTCCAAGGTTGATCTAGTCAACACTGTCTAGAAACGCAGTGGAAACTCAGAATTGGTAGGTTCCCGGGTTGATCTAGTTCATGATGTCCAAAAATGCAGTGGACGCTCAACGATTGGTAGGCTCCAAGGTTGATTCAATTGAAGTTGTTCAAAAACGCAAAAATTCAATGATCGGTAGGCTCTAGAGTTGTTCGAGTTGACATTATTCAAAAACCAAATAGAAGCTTAAGAATCGATAGACTCCAGAGTTGATCCAATTGAAGCTATCCAAAAAAACATAGTGAAAGCTGAGCGATCAATAGATTCCAGGAGTTAGCTAGTTGATGGTATCAAGAAATACAGTTGAAGTTTAAGAATAAGTAGGCTATAGGGCTGATCCAATTGACACTATCCAAAAGCCAAAAAGAAACTTAAAGATCGGTAGGCTTCAAGGTTGATTTTGTTGACGCTGTCTAGAAATACAGTGAAAGCTCAAGGATCGGTAGGCTCTAGGGTTGACCCAGTTGATATTTTTTTGAAACGTAATGAAAGCTCAAGGAGCGATAAGCTTTCGGGTTGATTCAGTTGACATGGTTCAGAAATGTAGTGGAAGCTCAAGGAGCCTGTCCAAAAATGCATTGAAAACTCAAGGCTTAGCAGGCTCTTGGGTTGATTTGGTTGACGTCGTTCAGAAATGAAGTGGAAGCTCAAAGATCGTTAGGTTCCAGGGTTGATCCAGTTGATGTTTTACAAAAATTTAGTGGAATCTCGAGGATCAGTAGACTTTAGGATTGACCTAGTTGGCATTGTCCAAAAACATAGTAGAAGCTTAAGGATCGATAAGTTCTAGAGTGGATCCAGTTGACGAGTTCTAAAAAAGTGACATTCAACATTGAATTTGTTGAAGATGTTGAATTTATACGAAAAACTGTTGAACAAAACATTTAGAAAAATGAACCTGAACGTTGACTAAAATTTGCCATGTATATTACGAGTGCTAGATTAGACAAGACATTTGTGAGTCAAAACCAAAATAACTTTGGGTCGAAGCTCGAGTAAGAGGACTCTTACCTATCAATGAAGTAGAAAGGTGGAAGTGTTGTGACAGGAGTGAGCATGAGAGACAAGCAAACTCATAGAAGTGCTTGAAGAAATGAGAGCACCTGTAATCTTTGTGCCATCGCCTCAGACCTAAAGTGGGTGATTCTCATAAACCAATGACAAACTTCAAATAAAACATAAGGCAAATTTTTTTTTTTTTTTTTCATCTAAAACAAAACATAAATATATTTACAAAATCAAAATAAAGTTCAATCAGTTTAAATATATTGGGCGCCTAGTAAACAAAATAATTTAAAACATTAGATGGTTGAACTATGGTGTGGCTCTATGGCACCTATTTCAGATCCGCTTTCTCCTTCGACCAGCTCTTTCTTGTCACATAAAAAAACATAATAAAAAAGGGAATAAATACAAAGACTCATTAAGTAGTTTATTTATAGGCTACTAATCGTGTTATTAAATGCTAAGGTACCACACTCATTACTTTTCATGTCATTATTGTCATGAGAACTTAGTTCCTTAGATTATGTTCTTGAATCATGAGTTCTTATCACGGTTCTATTCAAGGACCTTGATTCTTGGTTTTGAGTTCTTAAATATAGGTATGATCATGGATCTTAATCATTTTTCATGTTCTTATCCTTTAGTACTTGGTTATTGTCTCTTAGATACTCTCTTTGGTACTCATAATTATGGGAACTTACATACTGACGTGGACAAGGATTTGGATCTCGAATTTGGTCCATGGTAGCATCAGCATCCCCTTGAAATGGGATTCGATTTCAACCTGTGATTGCCCCGACATCCCCTAGGATCGTGATCTAGATTTGGCAAGTGGAGGCCTCGACAATCCTTGTGTCCCTTGTGACATGATCTTGTGGTTACAATGTACCATAGGAGATCTTGGATAGTTTAGAGTGACACTTAGCGGTCTTCTTGTTTGTAGCAAGATTAAGACTTTGATAGTGCATTCTTCTTCTTGACATAGTCCTTAACTTAAAAGAGTATTACTTTAAGTTCATAAGGTTTTAGGTTCTTACTTTAAGTTCATAAGGTCTTAGGTGACTCTATGGGTTCTTAAAACTTAACATACGACTAAAGCATGAGTTATGATTTGAGGTTCTTAAGCCTTTACTTTTCATGTGTGGGTCTTTTGGGAGTGTCATGTCATTTTTATGCATCTTCGGATTTATAGGTTCTCGTGAGGATATTTTTTATTCATGGATAGGACAATGTACTCTCTTGTGCTAACTAGGGAATTATCTTGTATCATGAGTTATGACATGAATTCAATCCGGTAGTTATCCCTATTGTGCCCCCACGACTACTCCCTGTGAAGACCTAAAAAATATGTCACTGATCAATGCGCAATTGAATGGGACATTCTGCAACAAACGTGACTAAGGTGCCCCCCTAATATGGTGCAGGATATCTCATCTAGATGGGTAACACATGAGACCCGAACATGATATCCTGCTAAAGAAACAAGGCGCGGGGTATCCCACCTAGAAAGGAAATATGGAGCCTCTTGAAACACCGTGTGGTGGGAGGTCTTGGGTCACTTAGGACAGGATTAGAGTATTACATAGCATTCATGTAGGTCATGGTAACCTTAGGACGTAGGGTGTGTAATGTTCTTAGCTTGTTCATGTCCTTAGGGTAGCATTCTTGGAATAACTTCATCAACTAACCTTGGTAATTGTTAAGAATGAGATAGAAAATATAATTGGGAAGGTGTATATTATCATTGATATTGATATCCTTTAAATAGGATACAAGCCAGTACAAATGAGGAAAATATAAAATAATTAAATACTAGAATAAAATAAAATATACTATAAATCTAACCATAAATGGAAGAATATTAAGATATAATATCTAGGATATATTCCATAAATAATATATCTCAACACTCCCCCTCATATAATATCTAGGATATATTCCATAAATAATATATCTCAACAGTAATGCATGCTTGTAAAGCACTCAAATCTTATGGCATGCTTAGAAATCACAACCCTAATGTCAGCATATCATCCTCATGAGCATAAGCATTCATAACATCATTCATGTCATAGAAACTTCATAAATTCTTGTAGGGAGGTCATTAGAGGTGTTTTCGTCTTTTACTACTTAAGTCCGGGTTCTTGCTCGAAACATGTTCTTGTCATGCATGAGTTCTTTATAATATTTCATATATTCATGTTCTTCTAGCCTAATGGTCTTAGGGCTGATGTTGTGCTCTTTTCTCGATTCTTACCTTTTGGAGGGTCTTCTTAGTCTTATGGCTTCTTGAGTTCTTACTCTAAAGGTTAGAGAACAACCATGCTTGGTTCTTATCCTGAATCCTTAAGCCTTAACCTAAGCTCATAAGTCATAGGTTATGAATATGTGAACTTGTCATAGCAATTTCCCAAGTCTTTAATAAGGTCTTAGCATGATTATTGAGGTCCTTAAACAAATCATTGATCCTTATTAAGGACGTAGTTTCGTCATTTCCTTTAAATTTTGACTGAGACCTCAAACATGGCTTAATTATCTTTAAAGTCATACGTAGGCATTTTGTAAGGGCTCCTGACATTTTGGAATTCCTTTGTCCCATGAAAACATCTTAGAATCTTTATAGGAGTATCCATGTTCCAAAAATCTTAACCCATTTGGAGGCTATTTGGTTTCAAAATAACGGGAAGAAATTAAGGGTATTTTGGTCATTTTATCTTATTTTTTTATTCCAACCCCTAACACATATTCTAATGACTTTGAAACTTTGCATGACCCTTATATCCTTGAAAATAGGCCTTATATAAAATCTTAAGTGGTTTGAAATTCATTTAGTCCATAAATAAATGCTTACGTGTGTAGGGGCATTTTCGTCATCTTACCGTTAAACCTTGAGTTTGGAAGGATTCATTGAAATTGGTTACTATAGCGAATTTGATTTTCTGACTAAGTGGCGTTTTTATAAATACTTCAAATTTTATCGGTATTTTGGTAATTTAACATTTTACTCGAGAAGGAGCACAAGGCCGGATGTAAAAAATATAAAAGAATAAAGTTACAGCAAGACCAAGAGTAATGTTAGTGCAGCTTTAGCCCCATGATGCCACCATGGGGGTAATTTGCTTTAGTAACGGATGTGGCTACAACAAGGAAATATTGGGGGTAATTTGTGTACCTCAGAAAATGCATGTGTTGAGGCCAAGATGGGCACATTAGAGCACACTCTCCCTAACTCAAGCGAGGTTATGTCGATGCTAGTTTTTCCATAATTTATCTAGTTAGTCCTAAGCCGAATCTAAGAGAAGGGCGAGGTAGGTCCTTAACGGGATAGTCTATAGCCATTGGGCAATTTGTCGTGTTTATGTTGCAAGTCTCAAAAATAAAAGAAAGGTTCATTAGTATTATAGCTCATAAGTAGTGCACATTTTTTGTGTCCATTCTGAGGCATTTTTATTTCCAACGAGTCAATTAGCACCCAGTTCGCCATTTGAATCGTCATTGGGACGATGCTAAGATTAATTGAGAGAATATCACAATCTACGATGTGATTGTGCCCCTGAGAAAGTCATCGAAGACGATGACTATTTTAAGTGGGAGAGAATGTCACAACCATACTATAAAGACGGTAGGTTGTGATCTTTACATGTAGACAAACAAGGCGGCAACAAAGAAGTAATGCCTAATTGACCAAGTGAGGGCTCAAAAAAAAGAAGTTCCATACGGTTGATGAAGAACCAAATATATTATTCAATGACAAATCACATCAGGAGACGATATCATTTCATCACAGGTCAGTGGAAGAAGGTGATATGTATTTTGAGAAGATATAGGAGTGAATCCAATAGACACGTTGACAAAATGTATTGATGTTGAAAAATTGAGATTAGGTAAAGTTTTGGTTGGTCTTTTGTAGCTTCTACATATGTTGCGATGCGATGAAGATATTGATGATCCAAGGAGCCTTCGAGAATGAATTGTTTTGGATTGACTACATTAGTAGGTATTGGAGAATGATGTTTATGTACGAGTAATGTTTCTTCAAAAAGTTGAGAAATCTTATCTATTCTCCTTATAGTTTCTAATTAGTTTTTTTAAGATAGATTATCTGTAACTACTTGAAGTCGCTATAAATAAACTCGAGTCATGGTAGAGCTTTCAATCTCAGTGTCTCCATGTATATTTCTCCTTGTATCTTCTCTCTTTATGTTCGTCATCCAGATCGAGTATATAAGTTGTGCAATTCTAACAATTATTAGAGGTATGTTATTAAAGTTTAGGACGGTGCTAAGCTGATTCGACTAATAATAAGCATGTTGAACTGTTATGATATTCGAGTTTCCTAAAAATAAAGAAACAAACTCCAAACTAAACGAACTTAAAGTATGATTAGATGTTCATGTTTAGGTCACTATACTATTTTCTTTATGATGAAATGTTCATACATGAGATGTTTAGTAGTGTTATACAAGAACGATTAGGGGTTCACCAACAAATTCATAATCGTAAACTTGATGCAGTTGTCGAGAAAGTGGATAATATTTTAGAATCGGCTATGATTTATGTATACTCTATGGGGACTATTAGGGACTTTCTAGTTAATTTTCGTTTAGTGAACATGTCGAGTCAGCAAGGATCCGCCGAAGTACTTTTATGAGTTGATAGAACAAGGGTTGAGCTTGAAAATGCATGAATCCAATGAAAAATTTTACGAGCGCCTTCAGGGTGTGGTTAGAAGGTTTCCAATCACTCCCTAATTATGCTTGTTCGAATGAGAGCATGGGATAATATAGGCAGCTAAGGATGAACCACGAGAATTGACAACCCAATTAGGGGTATAAAAAAAAAAAGAGAAACTTTGTTAAACAAGTGAACTTAGGGTATAGGCTAGGAATAGCCGATAACTCAAGAACGAACGAGTGACATAAGACTTCAGAATGAATTAATAACTACTAGTTACAAATATTTTTATATTCATCCATGACATTTTAATTCTTTTTCCGATGAGGTTTGGACAGAGTGGTTGAGGTAAAGCGAGCTGCAAGGCCATTAGGGTCGGTCTAGATCGGTGTGAAATATTTCTTAGAACTATGTCATCACTTCTAAAAATTACCATTTACCATGAAAATATCATCAAATTTGTACTCCTCTACTTTTAAATAATTATGATGTTGGTATTACTATTTGATTAATTATTATCACGTGTAATTAAAGTGCAAAAGAAAGTGTAATGATTTCTTCCACAAAAAAGATGAATGATCAATATCCAACAGGTAAGAGGAGTACCCTTTTGAAAGTAAAACGAATGCCGAATGTCACCGTACTTTTCTAGGTAGTAGATTTGACGATCGTACGACATTCACTCTCGACACTGAATGAGTCAAGCTAACTTAAGATTGCATCGCCTATAGTCGGATCATACTTGTCTAAGTAGTGTATTTGGCGATTGTGCGATACTCACTCTCAACACTGAGTCTAACCCCGATTTAAGAATAAAGGCTTTAAAAAGGGGAAACATAGAGAGTTTGAAAACAAGATTGAGAGAAAACAAGCATGACTGTGACACAAGACACCCTTATCAATGAACACGAACTGTTCAAATGAAGGTGTTAGGAACACTCATTCTCCACAATGATATGAAATTGTCCACTTTAAGTATAAACTCTCGTGGCTTTGGTTTTAGTTTCTCCCAAAGACCTCGTACCAATTGAAATAGTATTCTTACTTATAAACCCATGATTCTATCGCCCAACAATCCTCCACCGAAGGGTGAATTAGATCCACAAGCAAAGTAAACAAGTTTATTCATGAAACGAAACTCAAAACGATACGAGAAAGGTAGAGCAACAGTAGATTAGCTCATACAACTCGAACAAGACACGAATTAAAAACAATATAAGAATTAACAATGGCGAGTACAGAAGCAGCGACGACGGAAGCCGACACAGTCACCACCGGAGAAGCCTTCGGTACGGCAGACAACAGCGCAGTTGTGGTTGCTCAAGCAGGTGCCATGGAAGTGGTGGCTCTGGGACTTGCACACTCGAGCCTCAGCAGTGCGACCCATCAGCTCATCTGCAAACAACATAACATTATATTGATTAGAAGAAAGAACAGAAGGTGATGGGGTTGGGGTTGGGGTTAGGGTTAGGGTTAGGGTTTAATTACCCGAAGCAGAGAAGATAAGGAGGAGGAGTAAGAGAGTGGGGAGGAGGGATCTGTTCATCATCTTTAGCTATTGGCTTGATATTCAAGTTGTGGGCATCATTGGTAGGAGGTACCACTTGTTTATATAGCCACCTTCCCTCCCAACAACCTTCCCACACCTCATTATTCATCATATTTTAAAATGGTTAGATACCACGTCAGTTGAAAAGAGAAACGGAGCATTTCTTATAACAGTGTGAACACCTCTCCATAACAGATGCGTTTTAAAATTGCAAGGATGGCGGCGATACGTAACGAGCTAAAGCGGACAATATCTGTTAGTGGTGGGCTTGAGCTATTACAAATCATATCAAAACCAGATACCGGGCGGTGTGCCAGTTAAGACACTGGCCCTCAAGAGGGGTGGATTGTGAAATCCCACATCGGTTGGAGAGGGGAACGAGCATTTCTTATAAGGGTGTGGAAACCTCTTCTTAATAGACGTATTTTAAAATCGTTAGGCTGACGGCGATACATAACGAGCAAAAGCGGACAATATTTATTAGTGGTGGGCTTGAGCTATTACAAATGGTATTAGAATCAAATATAGGGTAGTGTGCCAGAATGACGTTGGCCCCAAAGGGGTAGATTGTGAGATTCCACATTGGTTGGAGAGAGAAACGAGCATTCCTTGTAAAGGTGTGGAAATCTTTTCCTAATAGACGTGTTTTAAAACCGTAAGGCTGAAAGCGATACGTAACGAGCCAAAGCGGATAATATCTATTAACAGTGAGTTTGGGCTATTACAAATGGTATCAGAATCAGACACCGGATGGTGTGCCAGCAAAGACGATGGATTATAAGATCCTACACCGGTTGGAGAGGAAAACGAATCTTCCTTATAAGGGTGTGGAAACCTCTTCCTATCAGACGTGTTTTAAAATCATTAGGCTGACGGTGATACGTAGCAAGCCAAATTGGAAAATATCTATTAGCGGCAGGCTTTGGCTATTACAAAAATACTTTTCCAATTCCACTTTAGTGCTCACCGTTAACAATATTATTATACCGAAGAATACGACGTCATATATTACCAAAGATTCAAACTTGTAATTCTTGTCTGTCGTTAAATAGAGGTTGCTTATACATGTTTTATAATGCCTAATGTCTTAGATTCAGAATTCAAATTAGGCACCTAATGATTCGACATTCCCCTGCATCCTCAACGACATGATCATTTACTCGAGTGTCACATGTGTTTAACAAAATCAACTCATTTAAACTAAACTAGGTTGCACTACCTCCTACGAACGAAGAACTACTAGGCCGCTCACTCAATCTATTCAAGGCCTATTTATGATCTTCTAGGGGAGGTTTACTCCAAAAAGGTAGAACTACAAGTAGCAAGACCCGGGATCAGGTTCATCACCTATTAGCTAGTTTAATTCCGCATGTCCGTTAAACTATATATTATATTTTTTATTATGCAAATAATCTCAAATTTGTATTTTTATTCGAAAGTACAAAATAAAACATTTTTTTTTTTTAACATTACATTATTTGATACATCAAAATTACTTCATATAATCTCGAGGCTACCGACAATGCCTTCACTGTCTCTCTCTTATAATTCATAATCTTTCACGTGATTTATGGAAAAAACAATGTGCCGACGTGGAACCACATAACCTTAGCTGGAAATTCCAAATTTCAAATTCCAATAATTCATATTTCCCACTCTCTCCAAAAAAAGAGAAAGCAAAAAGTACTTTTACCTCTTTTTATTTTATTTTACTATTTATAATTTTAAATATTTTATTTATACTTTTAATAAATTTTTAAACGACGTGAATATTAATGAAAATCGCATTTTCAATGTCACTTATTCTTAATATGGTATCAGAACATCGATATTGGTGTTCTTAAATAAATATATATATATAAAAATGGCGTAATCAACCAAATTCAGCTTCAAAATTTCGGAGGTTGATTTAACACATCTTTATAACCTTCATCGTTATGATTAGCCAGGGTATTAACTTGTTCCAATCAAATTAAATTAGAAAAATTATTTATCCGAGAGTAAATCATTTATGCATTAAACCCAGAAGTGATCCGTCAAAATATTAACTTGTTTCAATCAAATTACCAATACGGGAGTAAATCATTTATGCATGAACCAAGAAAAACCACATTGGAAAGCAGTTCTTCGAGTTCTAAGATACATCAAAGATGGTCTATTTCTGGATTNGATTTAAACTAAACTAGGTTGCACTACCTCCTCCGAACAAACAACTACTAGGCCGCTCACTCAATCTATTCAATGCCTATTTATGATCTTCTAGGGGAGGTTTACTCCAAAAAGGTAGAACTACAAGTAGCAAGACCCGGGATCAGGTTCATCACCTATTAGCTAGTTTAATTCCGCATGTCCGTTAAACTATATATTATATTTTTTATTATGCAAATAATCTCAAATTTGTATTTTTATTCGAAAGTACAAAATAAAACATTTTTTTTTTTTAACATTACATTATTTGATACATCAAAATTACTTCATATAATCTCGAGGCTACCGACAATGCCTTCACTGTCTCTCTCTTATAATTCATAATCTTTCACGTGATTTATGGAAAAAACAATGTGCCGACGTGGAACCACATAACCTTAGCTGGAAATTCCAAATTTCAAATTCCAATAATTCATATTTCCCACTCTCTCCAAAAAAAGAGAAAGCAAAAAGTACTTTTACCTCTTTTTATTTTATTTTACTATTTATAATTTTAAATATTTTATTTATACTTTTAATAAATTTTTAAACGACGTGAATATTAATGAAAATCGCATTTTCAATGTCACTTATTCTTAATATGGTATCAGAACATCGATATTGGTGTTCTTAAATAAATATATATATATAAAAATGGCGTAATCAACCAAATTCAGCTTCAAAATTTCGGAGGTTGATTTAACACATCTTTATAACCTTCATCGTTATGATTAGCCAGGGTATTAACTTGTTCCAATCAAATTAAATTAGAAAAATTATTTATCCGAGAGTAAATCATTTATGCATTAAACCCAGAAGTGATCCGTCAAAATATTAACTTGTTTCAATCAAATTACCAATACGGGAGTAAATCATTTATGCATGAACCAAGAAAAACCACATTGGAAAGCAGTTCTTCGAGTTCTAAGATACATCAAAGATGGTCTATTTCTGGATTTTGCATCTTCCGGAAATTCAATTATTTCTTGGAAGTCTAAAAAGCAAACCAATGTGTCCAAATCATCAACAGAAGCCGAGTATCGAGCTATGACACATACTTGTTTACAGTTAACTTAGCTGAGAATCAAGACTTGAAAGTTCCGCTGTACCAATTTTATATATAGCAGCCAATCCATTTTTTCACAAACGTACGAAGCACATTGAAATAGATTGTCATATAGTTTGAGAAANATGGCGTAATCAACCAAATTCAGCTTCAAAATTTCGGACGTTGATTTAACACATCTTTATAACCTTCATCGTTATGATCGACCAGGGTATTAACTTGTTCCAATCAAATTAAATTAGAAAAATTACTTATCCGGGAGTAAATCATTTACGCATTAAACCCAGAAGTGATTCGTCAAAATATTAACTTGTTTCAATCAAATTACCAATACGGGAGTAAATCATTTATGCATGAACCAAGAAAAACCACATTGGAAAGCAGTTCTTCGAGTTCTAAGATACATCAAAGATGGTCTATTTCTGGATTTTGCATCTTCCGGAAATTCAATTATTTCTTGGAAGTCTAAAAAGCAAACCAATGTGTCCAAATCATCAACAGAAGCCGAGTATCGAGCTATGACACATACTTGTTTACAGTTAACTTAGCTGAGAATCAAGACTTGAAAGTTCCGCTGTACCAATTTTATATATAGCAGCCAATCCATTTTTTCACAAACGTACGAAGCACATTGAAATAGATTGTCATATAGTTTGAGAAAAGTTACAAGCTAGAATTATCAAACCGTGCTACGTTTCGACTCAAATGCAACTGTCAGATGTTTTTACACTCTCCAGCTTGAGGGGAGTACTGAGATATAAAGATTAACATATTTTGTGGTATAACGGTAATTAGTTAGAAAATATATCTTACCTATCTGTAATTTTTTCCTTATTTTTACGAGTTGATTGAGAGTATATTTTATCTTATTTTCAAGTCAACAATATAATTTCTAACACGCGAGACTATTATTAGAATTTAATATAAATAAATAGTATAGGTTTAGTTTTATATTTGTATTTATTTTATGGAATTAATTATGACAATCTTATATATAATTTTAATAGGTTAATTAATAAATCAATCAAAATTAATTCTTAATATTTTTTAATAAAGAATCATTTTAACTGGACAATAGATTGTGATTTTAATAAATAAATTCATTTGTTATTTAATTATTTCCATAGAATATTTAATTAATTATAGATCATTATTATTTATTATAAATTTAATTTAAATCGATGAATTATATTTTAAAATTAATATATTAATAATAATCAAAATTAATACCTGCAAATTAAGAAATTGAATATAAATAATCAATAAGTAATTAATTATAATTATTAAAAATCAATTTTCACCTATTTAATGAATGGTAATTAATCATTAATAACTAATGAATTAATTAATTAACATGATTTAAAATTAAATTAAAAATAATAAAAATAAAAACAAGTTTTAAGTCTTCGTTCTAGCTCTAACTCTAGCGTTTAAATTTTATTTCAAAACAAACTATGAACGAAAGTTCGTATTTATTTATGAACAAATTTAAACAAGTTAAGATTTACAATTAAAAAAAATATATAAATGTGTAGAGTCGGATAAAGGAAGACAATAACATATATCATTCGTCACGTGTTTGATTTTTTCTCGATAGATATTTAAAAATTTTGTAGAAGTCTAGAAGAGGAAATAAAATTTAAACGTAATAAAACTTTTTTGAAACATTAAAATAAAAAAAATTAGATAGAAGGGTATTTTGGTAATTTCATATTTTTTAAATTTTTATTAATATTTTGTTAAATGAGTTAAAAAAAAAAAAAAGGTTAAAGCGTGTGGGCCAGAATCAGAAACGTACGTAAAAGTCAGAAATGACAACTCACTGTCATAAAACTATTTATTACTTTTTATTAACTCTATTTCATAGTATTTCAGTTCCGGTCTCATATACTATTTTTTTTTTTTCATTTTTACAGAAATTAAAAAGATTTAAAAAAAAAAAAGTATTTTAATAAAATACTTAAAGTTTAATAGGTATTTTTGAAACACGGTTAAAAAATAAGAGAAAGTGAAGAGAGATTTCTTTCGGTTAACTATATAAGGTTGGGAATGAGAATTATATTCTTCGTTTTCATCTCCACCCTCGATCCTGCCTAAATCTCGGCTCCTAATATATCTATACATATATATAAAATATTATTGCAATTCTTATAATGTTTTACATTTTTTAATAGAAATTATATTAAAAAATGAAAAATCATCAAAAGAATATATTAAAAATTAGGAAAAAATTTCCGTAATGAATTCCTTCCTACAAAAATAAATGGAAAATTTCGTAGAGATAAATATTGAAATAGGAAGTGAGGATGGGACGGGGAAGGCTTCCCCGTCCCTACTCCGCCCTTGTAGACATATCTCTAACCAGGAATTCAATCAAATAGTAAAAATAATATAAGAAAATTATAAGAATAGTTTTCAAAGGTTTATTTTTTATTTTTAGAATTTGTCTAACTATTTTGTTTTAATAAAATTGAATCTTAATTAAAAAAAAATTTAAAAATATATAAAAATAATATGAAATGTTCGGCGAAATTAATAATTAAAACCTTGGATTTTATAGGAGAAAAACAATTTTCACATGTGATAATTGTTAGGACACCAAACAAAGTTTCACATTAGTCCATAGAAGACGGAATATAATGTGAACGGATATTTCGATGTATACCAACTTTTTTAAATGAAATGAAAAATCGAAGCCATGAAAGTGAAATTAGAATTTCAATGGACTACTGTGATCCAATATTGGTTGGAGAAGAGAACGAAACATCCTTCATAATGCTGTGGAAATCTTTCCGTAGCAGACGCGTTTTAAAACCTTGAGGGGAAGTTCGAAAGGAAAAGACCAAAGAGGACAATATTTGCTAGCGTGGGCCCGCGCGATGTGCGAGCGAGTAGGCTATTTCTCGAAGAGGGCAGACACAAGGTGGTGTGCCAGTAAAAACACTGGCTTCGAAGGGGTGTGGATTTGGTGGGGGTCTCATATCGATTGGAGAGAAATGAGTGCAAGCAAGGATACTGGGCCCTAAAGGGAGGTAGATTGTGATATCCCACATTGGTTAGGGAGGAGAACGAAACACCCTTTGGGGCATGAATTTGGTGGAGGTCCCACATCGATTGGAGAAATGAATGAGTGCAAGTGAGGACGCTGGGCCCTGAAGGGAGGTGAATTGTGATATCTCACATTGGTTGGATAAGAGAACGAAACACCTTTTATAAGAACGGGATAGAAATCTTTCCCTAGCATATAGAAAGGGAAGACACCTTGGATTGTTACCGCCACGATGATTTTGAAAAAAAAAGCATGAAACATTGGTAGGGACAAGAAGATTACGAAGATCCATTAAGAAAAAGGTATAATCTTTGTAATGGTGACACTTTGTTTAAAGAGGATTAGATGTATAGGGGACAATAAAGATGGTAAAGTATCAAAACTAAGACTTCCATTACTATAATAATCTAAAGTTGCAACTTTCATAATTGATTATCTAATTTTCTATTTGCTTTAGAGGAAACTCGATCACACTTTATCGCTCTTTAAGTAGATGAAGAGTTATTACTAAAAAAAAATGAACACGAAAATGGTTTTTAAAAATCTCACGAAATGAACGTTTACCGAAAATTGAAATGTATCGTAATATATCTGTGAAATTTTATAAAAAAAATCTGCAAAATCTGCTTAACATAAAGACTCTAGAGCCTACCATGTCCTTTACATTATCGTTGCCAACTGGTACTCAGTAGGGGTGTACATGATCCAGAGTGGATTGGGTTTGGTTTGGTTGGGTAGGGTTGGGTTGGGTTGAGGGATTTTTTTGATCCAACTCAAAGGTTCGGGTTGGTTGGATTGATAAGCCAACCCAACCCGAAAATTTTCACAACACAACACAACCCTCTATTTTCGAGTTGGGTCGTAGGGTTGTTAATTTTTAATATATTTAAAAAAAAAATTATTTATCTGTAGTAAATGACCATTCGATAAAATCTTAGATAAAATATATTAAGAATTGACAAACAAACACAAATCAATCTATAATCATTAAAAAAAACAAATTTATCAACGACAAAGAGAATGGTAACATCTTAACATAACATAGAGCTAAATAACAACTAAATTTGACACTTCTCCAGAATTTGTTAGTCTAAAATAAAGAAAATATAAGGATAGATCGTGAAATTAAAAAACAATAAAATGATTAGTTTAAATAACTATACCTAACGAGAATAAAAAATAAGAGGCCCTAAATTATTAGAAAAAAATAAAAAATATAAATAGTAAACCTAACTATAATAAATATATTAGAAATTAGAATTACTTTGTCTCGTTTTGTAACAAAATTTTCGAATGTATTGAAACTAATTTCTTATCCATTCAATTTTGTGTCAATAACCTATCATAAACCATGTTCTTACGATTAAAACAAAGTTGATGGATGTTTGGTTAGTTTATTTTATAAGGATTCGAAAAAAAAAAAAAAAAAAAAAATTATGGTCGCCGAAAAACGTGAGATTTTCGGCGAGATGTCGGGAATTTCGTGTCTCCAACTGAGCCACGACACCATGCCCCCTCAATACTCGAAAATACCCTAAAACCTTCTGTCATTTTGAAACAACAGAGCATAAATGGACGGGGAAGAAAACTAACGTCACGGGTGTGTCGTTTCGACGAACGTAAACCGGCAAAGACAAACCGAACCTTACCTCTCATTTTAAAACACCCAATGAACCACAAATAGTTTCCAAACGTTTCTCACGCACAACTACTCGTCATGAGCTTATCTGCAAGAAAAAGAAAGGTGGCATATAGAAAGAAAACGACAGAATATGAATGGCTTACCCCGTCGGCATAAACTTCGGTGAGACGAAAACCCCCTTCCTTCAAGTGTATAAAGGTAGTGCAACACCATGAAAGAGAGGACTAATGAGCCATGAAACACCATGATGCACACAATCGATTACCACTAAAACGGTGTTGTAGCGTTGTTGGCCAAGAAGATGGACTAGTTGATCGAACCACCTTTGTGTCAATTATTTTTTGGGGGAGTCTTTAGGCAAACAAATGTTTCAAGTTTTGCATCTTTCAAGGTGGGATGTGTCCATATTCTAAGCCTTTAGGAAATTCAATTATATTTTGGAAGTTTCATCCTTTGTATCTTTCTCGAAAATTCATTTATTTATTGGAAGTTTAAAAAGCGAACCAACGTGTCCAGATTCTCAGCAAATACTTGTTTAGAGTCAACTTACAAATACTTTACATTTGGAAAGACAAAAAATTGATTTTCTGAAAGGAGCCAAGTTCGGTGTTATTGACCTACACTCTCCAACTTGAAGGGTAGTAAAGACAAGCTGAGTGTTATTGATCTACATACTCCAACTTGATGGGAGTATTATGATTTTTTCCCTTATTTTCATAATTTGATTAATAATATATTTGGTGTATTTTATGATTTGGTTAGTAGGATATTTTCTCTTATTCGTAGGATTTAATTGGTAGCATGACTCGAACCATTCACATAACCTATGATTTACGCTACATGCCTTCAACTTGAACTCTTGAGTTGGCCTTACTACCCATATGCCCCGTTAGTACAATTAGCAGCATGCGTGACATATGCATGAGAAATCCACACATAAGCACCCCTTAATCGAGTGTAGACATGTCAAAAGCATGTGAGTCCTATTTTTCACTCGTTTGATCTCTGTTCGAATATTTTTTACTTTGATTTTGATGTTGACCTTACTTTGGCTTGGACAAGGACGTGCTAGAGAAATTTTTAGAAAATTTTGAGCCTCCAACAATCAGAAAAGCTAGCTCGAGAAGGAACGTGTCATCTATTTCAATGGCAATCCAGACTTTTCTCAAGTAGTACTTGTAGGGGTCGCTAGGACATAATAGCATGCAAGCATATCTTACCTTAGGTCATTATAATATGCATGTTTAGAACTCTAGAAGGGTAATTTGGATGAGAATGCTATGTATGTTAAGGAAAATTACTAAAATGTCCTAAGATGAGAATCATGATGCGCGATGATCTTAATACTTTTTGTTGTACTAGAATGGAAAATGAGATATTGTGGTATGTACTCCAAGATTGATGGATGTTATCTCCCTATTGGGCTTGTATGAATTCATGAGCTCTGGGTGATTGATTCTGTGCTTTCCCCATAGAGCGTGTTTATCGGCACAAAGTTAAGACTAGGGAGATCAGGGGGTCTAGAAGCTAGTGTTCTTAAACTAAGAAATACTCGAGGAGTTAGAACAGAGTACTCTGGAGTTGAAAGTCGACGTTAAGCCATCTAGCTACTCTAGGAACCTAGTAGACTACCTCGACACCTGGGGATGATCAAGGCAATATTTAGTTTATGAATTTTGTGCTTTAGGTGATTAATAAGACTATCTTACTAACAAAGTTGGCATGAGAGAACCATGTTAAGATTAGGGCGCTTGAACAAGAACTGATTTCATGTTAACGTAAATTAGCATATTTTCAGTAGACCGTACACCCTAGGTCATAAGCAACGATTAGAAGTGTAGATTTGAGTGCACTTAGATATTGTATTAGCTTCAAGGAGCTAGTCTCGAGCGTCCTGAAAATGAGAAATGTGATGTAAACTGCCTAGATGCCCCTAAGAACCTATTAGACCTCCACGACATCTAAGAATGACTAAGATAGCTCACTAGGCTATTTGCCGTATGAATAATGTCACAAGAGTCTTTGCCAATCCATCCTCTCCAATACTTCGATAACGCTATTAGCAACCCAAGTCGAACCCAATAGCACTCCTGTCCAGCAGTAGACTTCTAAGAGTCTTCTACTTAAAAACTACTGACCATTCTCCTAAATCTTAGTTCTTAAAGATTTATAATATGCTCATAATCTAGCTTATTCAAACCGATACCATTCGTTCTAGCCTAATGCAATTTACACCTTGAATAAAACAACTCATGTCCAAACATTTCTTTGGATCGCTGCGACATTATAATTCACTTTAAAAGTCTTTGATAGTCTATTTGTACGTTAGTCATTATAATTGTTAAGGATATTTAGTACTAAATTATAGTACCGTAAGTATCTTTCTCGATATTGTTCTTTCCATTTATTACGGTTTCTATATCCTTGTAATTTATTTGATTATAAATAGAGAACTTTCACACAGCATTTAGGTGTGTTGTACTAAGCCAACATTTTCATGGTATTAGAGCCCTTCGGTTTAGCAACCCCGATCCTTTCTTTTTAATGGCTTCTGAATCCTCTCATGTTCTTTTCCACCACCATTGTTGGCTTTGACGCCACAGGGGCCGTCGCCATGGCTGCCGCGGGCGGAGCCAATTAATTACACTTCGGCTCCACCCTATTGACCTCAAAATCACCTCTCGCCATATTCTGTACATACAACTTCACCTTTTCCGACCCAATCAGTTTTCCCTTAACTAATATAACCTCTTTCATTTTTTTTTTCTCAATCTTCCCTTCAACGTTCACAAAAATCCTAACCTCATGAACCTCATGATCCTCATCAGCATTCTCATCGAAAATATACAGGATCTCGAGAAGGCTATCGACCTTCTACAGAGATTTACCTTCAAAATCTGAGAGCTGCACCGGCCTCTTTGCCAACCAAGTTATCGCCTCTCTTCTCGCCAAAATTGGCTTCTTCGTCCACCGTGGCGACTCTTCCCGCTTCAACATTGTCTTTGTCCCTTGCTCTAGGTTTCCCCCTTCTACCTCTTGGGTTATCACTGGACTCTAGGTTTCCCCCTTCTACCTCTTCTAGTTAGAACTCTAGGTTCCCCTTCTACCTCTTGGGTTAGATATTATCACTGGACTCTAGGTTTCCCCCTTCTACCTCTTGGGTTAGAAATATTATCACATTATCACTGGAGCCAAGGCACGAAGCCAAGGCACCATCGTGGCTGAGCGACGATTCCTCTTAAAGAGTTAAGACATATTCTCGCCGAAGCCAAGACATCGCCTCTAAGTGACGATCCCTCTACAGTCTTCCTTCGAATCAGGTTGTCGACATCTTCACGAAAAGTGTTTCTCGACCTCTCTTTAAATTTTTCAAATCAAAGCTTCACGTTCGTTCAAATTCGACGCTCAGTTTGTAGACGTGTTAGGATAATATCTTTTCTTTGGGACGAGGGTTGGCAAACGTGTTTAAACTTCATTGTTTTTTATTATTACTATTCTTCGAGTTCCACAAAGCAAGTTTGACACTCAACATTAGTGGTGCGCAACGAATAGTGTATTAATTTCTAGATTTCCAAAATCCATTTCGTTATTTTCATATCTGTATCTATATTTCTCAACTTATTCCTTCAATAAAACGCAATTAATTTCATACAATTTCATCAATTGTGAAAACATGTCAAATAATGGAAGCCATAAAATAATGATAATCATAATATTTTTATTTAACCATTGAAACTATAGAATTTATGTGAATCAAAGTAAAACTCTAAAAGCTTTATAAAGAGATCTTATTGTTGATATTAAAATAGAACCAAGAACACGAAATGAAAAGCATGCATACTCACAATCCTAGTATAAACCTAATTTATTACTACAACAAAAGCATATGAAATTAACAGTGCCTAGTGCAAAAGCAGCGGTGACGGAACCCAACACAGTGGCCTCCGGTGAAGCCTTCGTTGCGGCAAACCTCTGCGCAGTTGTGGTCAATGATGCATGTCCCATGGAACCTGTGGCTTTGTGACTCGCAAACCCTGCCCTCGCATCGCCTAACTCCCACCTCTTCATATGCTTTTACCAAACCAAAAACCCACAAACAACACAATTAGTAACAAAATATAGGATGTTTTATAATGAAGAAGAGAGGGTTTTGAGGAGAATATTACGCATGGCTAGGAGAACAAGAAAGAGCATCACAAGGAGCCCACAGGATGGCCGAGAACACCGTTTCATGATATTGGAACGAATATGACACTCTATGCTATACGTTTATTGTTATATATATATATATATAAATGGTTTTGGTATGTGGGGAAGAGATAAAAGTGCGTGGAGGCATGCATGGTGTACCACTTTGCAGCATATTCAGAATGATGCTGACAACTCCCTCCATATAAGGTTGATGACTTGTTCGATAGTCTTAGACCTAGCAACCCACCTTGACCTTAAGGTCTACTGTTTGTCCATAAATGCCCACTCAGGCTGAGGTGCCCGTTTAGGCCTTGCCTTTGTTTAAACCTAGACAATAGTTGATTGATTCTTGTTCAACTTTGTCTCCTCCAACTTGTAAGACTCGAGTTCCCACGAGAACTAAATATTTGATTTTTTTTTCTTTTAAGCTCGATTTTTTTTTTTAATTTTATTGAGGTCTTTGGAGATCGAATTTCGAGTTGAGGTAGAAAAATGTTGTTATGCATGTTTAGAACTCTAGAAGGGTAATTTGGATGAGAATGTTGGGTATGTTAAGAAAAATTATTGAAATGTCCTAGGATGAGAATCATTATGCTTGCTGATTTGGAAAATGAGATACCGTGGTATGTGCTCAAGAATTGATGGTTGTTATCTCCCTATTGAGCTTTGTATGAATGCATGATATAATATACTCCGCGATTGATTGTGTGTTTTGTCTATCGACACACAGTTAAGCCTCAGGTGATTAAGGGGTCTAGACCCTAGTGCTTCTAGATTAAGAAAGACTTGAGGAGTTAGAACAGAGTGTTTTGGAGCTGAAAGTTCGCATTAAGTCATCTAGCCACCCTAGGAATCTAGTAGACTACCTCGGCATCTAGGGAGGATCAAGACAATATTTAGTTTATGAATTATGTACTTTAGGTGATTAATAAGACTATCTCACTAACAAAGCATGCATGAGAGAACCATGTTAAGATTAGGACGCTTGAGCAAGATTGGGTTCATGTTAACCTAAGTCAATATATTTTCAGTAGACCCTGCACCTCAGGATCGTGAGCTGCTATCAGAGATCTAAATTTGAGTGTACCCAAAGATTGAATTAGCTCCAAAGAGCTAGTCCCGAGTAGCCTAAAATTGTGAGATGAGATTTAAATTGCCTAGATGCCCCTAAGAACGTATTAGACCTTCTTGACATCTAAGAATGACTAAGATAGCTCACCAGGCTATTAGTAGTATGAATAGTGTCACAAGCGTCTTTGCCAATCTATCCACTCCAATGCTTCGATAATGTTATCAACAACCTAGGTCGAACCCAATAACTCTTGCCAAGCAGAAGACCTCTAGGAGCAGTATCGTCGAGTTAGGTTTAGACCGGACAGGGGAGTGCATCGAGGTGAAAAGGTGCCTCAACCTTGTGAAAATTGTTGGTTTTGACCCTGGATAGAAATGCATCGAAACTTGAGGGGAGAGCTTCTTTGTACTGAGAACCTTAAGCACTCTAATTTTCAATTCTTTTTGTTGCTGTGAATAGAGCATATATCTCATTAGTATTTAGAGGGCACTCATAAATTTAGTAACTTTATCTTCTAGTTAAAAATCATCTGACAATTCTCCTAAATAAATCAATAACTCTTTGCCTAAACTTGTGGAAACTTGTTCTGCACTCACTCCCTACTAACCATTCTTTTAAATAAACCACTAATCATTTTCCATGCCCAAGTTACTAACTATTTTTTTACAAGTCAAGCTCGTTGACTCAAAAAAATGGTGAAGTACCCCCATAACAAGGTCAATGTATTGTAAACTCGTCATGAGAGGGAGCATGGGACCACGTAGGTTGACAGAATATCTAGTTGGTATACGATGGTCGCTCCCCCTAAATGAGGACAACTTTATGGTCCTAGTCTTGTGGAAGTGTCCACCTGCTAACCTTCCATGGATAATGTTCAAATTAACATAAACCATATTATCCTACTAGATCATTATGAGGTCACTCCTCAAGTCATTCCATGTGTAAACAAAATAAGCTATCTAAGTTAAAGAATTGAAATGTTGGAAAACTTATGTAGACCCCTAGCTGACTACCCGTTGAGGTGAGGAAGCGTTTGTGAGCTACAAGGTCACACAAAAGGTTGCCTGGAGACGTCAGTCCATTTGTGTAATTTTGGTCGTTTATATTTTATATGAAATTATATCACAAACCTATTTTCTCTTTGTAATAAACTCAAACACACCCGCTTGTAATTGGATTTTTTTTTTATAATAATTTTGGTATTGTTTATTTTTAATTCGATTTAAAGTTTACCATATATTTTTATATTATAATACATTATATTTTTATTATATTTGATTTTGTCTTTGCTTTTTGTTTGAGATTCTAACCCTAAAAAAATCGGGTCGGGGTCGGGTCGTGACATGATATACTAGATGAAATAGGAAGGGGTCGGCTCAAGTGATAACATACACAACTACTACTAATTTTGGCACTTGCATCACTCAAATTCATCTAGAATTAAAGCACGGAATAGAAAATTTTAAATTTTGAAATAATTTTGAAGAATTCAATTATAAAATTTTAATATAATGATATAGGGAAGATTTCTTACCACTTCTGAAATTTTAATACGCACGACCCAAACAGTTCGTTTGACCTGTGATTTGCTCCATCAGCCTTCAACTTGAACCGTTGGGTCGGCCTGACCACCTGTGTGCATGTGAGTAAAACTAGCAACGTGCATAAAATGTGTCTTAATTCTTGAATGTCGTGGTTGTCAATTAAGTTGTTTATGACATCTTGACCGGTTATATTTTGGACTCTAATTTTTAAGACTTTCAAGACTAACTCTTTCGACTAATCTAATTTTGGGAGCACTAGAATTCAATTCTTTGATCGACTCTTATGATTCTTACGTGCTTGCTCTATTGGAAACATCTTGACCTTCGATGCCATGAAAGCGTACTATCTCTAACGCCCTATTCTTTGCTCAATTCATCGCTGCATACTTTCAGGAATATAAATCTATTACTTGGGTCTTAGGTCTTAAACACTTATAATATACTCATAATCTAGCTCATTCAAATACCATAACTATGCATTAATTCATACTCACATACGGGATATTGGTTAATTACTTATTTGTGCATACCACAGTCGATCCCATTCGTTCTAGCCCAACATCACACAATTTACGTTCCTTTTCTTTCTTTTTTTAGTTCACATCGAGTAGACCTTCGATGTAATCACTTATGCCCAAGATTTGAATCAGGATTCAGAATCCTGATTTGAGACTTATGTGCACCGACATTCCCTTGCATCCCTGCGACACGGTCTCGGTTAGCCATCTTTTTAATTCTTTTAATTGTTTTAAGTCTATATTAGTCACCCTATTCTCATGATTACTCTTATTCAGGTATGATATTAGTTTATTTATGTACCTTTCCTTTTGCCCAGGTGTCACATTCGAGCCCAAGCGAATGTAACGCCTTTGATTATCCTCTTGATTTTTCACTACTCCACATATGATTGGCAAATGTGTTTTTACTTCATTTTTCATTATTATTGTTTTTTTGGTTCTACAATGCATGTTTGACATTAGATTTATTTGAGTGTTGCGCAACCAATTTTATAGATTTCGTTATTACAACTTTTAAGAAACCATGGACGATTTGCAAATCTTTTTAGCTACCCATAACCGTTCTTATTTTCTTTTGTCATATCAATGTATTGTGTTGTCTTTTGACCATTGAAGTTGGTCAGAGGATATCGTTCACCGAATAGGTGAATAAATTTGTTGGAAGAAAATGAAAACAAAAAGCTAACGTAACAATTTGTGATGTGACTTTGTTGAAAAAAAGAGATATTAGTTTATTATTATATTCTCTTATTTAAATAACTATTCTATCTCGAGTATCTAAGCTAGTGAGTATCAAAGAACAACAGGTTGGAGAAGAGAAAACAGTGGTATTATTAGCGAAATAGAAAGAGGAGCTGTTGATCAAAGTAAAGCGTTATAAAGAGATCTTAATGATTATATTAAAATATAACCAAGAGCCTGAAATGAACCTAATTTATTAGTACAACAAAAGCATACGAAATTAAATTGAAGAAAAGCATAAGAATTAACAACACCACCAGCGGTGAGTTAACCCACCAAAGTGGCCTCCGGTGAAGCCTGTTGGATGATGGAAGTCCTACATCGGCTAATTTAGGAAATGATCATGGGTTTATAAGTGAAGAATAGTAACTCCATCGGTATGAGGCCTTTTGGGGAAGCCCAAAGCAAAGCCATGAGAGCTTATGCTCAAAGTGGACAATATCATACCATTGTGGAGAGTCGTGTTCGTCTAACAAAGCCTTCTTTGCGGGCGGCTTGTGTGGTGTTGTGGTCAGTGACGCCTGCCTCATGGAACCTGTGGCTCGTTGACTCCAAAATCCTGCCCTCGCATCGCCTAATTCCCACCTTTTCATATGCCTTTACCAAACCAACAACCCACAAACAAAACAATATAATTAGTAACACAATCAAATTAAATTAAATTAAGAGGGTAGGAAGTTTATAACGAAGAAGAGAGGGTTTAGAGGAGAAGTACGCATGGTGAGGAGAACAAGAAGGAGCATCAAAAGGAGCCCACAGGATGGCCGAGAATACCGTTTCATTTTATGTAATGAATATGATATTGGAATGAATATAACACTCTATATACTATACGCTTACTATTATATATATAAATGGTTTTGGAATGTGGAGAAGAGATAAAAGAGCGCGGAGGCATATGCACGGTGTACCACTTTGTCTTAGGTTATTAGCTCACCGTTAGTAGTTTAGAAAATTTGTTAGTGCTTTCTATATCCGCTCTATGCATAGAAACTTGTAATTTGACTTAGAAAAATCGTTACTAACTTTTAGTAGAAGTTAATACCTAAAATACTCATTCAAAATGCATTTTCGGATCATAGTGTACTGTTAATACATTGAAAGAAAAAATGTATAAAATTTCGTTATATTTACAACTTTTTAGAAAAATCTCATAAACTCAAGCAAAATATATGCTTGTATAGAACTCTAGAAGGGTAAATGCATATATCGCAACTCGAGACCATGACATATGTATACGGTAGATGCATTTATTTTCTTAGACTTATGTTAGAATATAATGCTTTTAATTTAAATGATTACTTATTCCCGAACCAGCTATGTGAAAGTTACCTAGTCTACAAACAAGTAAGACTTTCGTTCCCAGCTCAAATTAGTTTCCGTTTTGAGGGACCACTGCAACTAGTTCATGCAGATTTGTGTGGCTCGATCACCCATCTTCGATTGCTGGTAACATGTATTTTATCTTACTTGTTGATGATCATAGCAGTTGGATATGGGTGTGCATGCTATAAAAAAAAAAAAAAAAAAAAAAAAAAAAAAAAAAAAAAAAAANTGTGCATTCAAGGTTGAAAATGGACATGATTACAAGTTAAAAACCTTGCGCACCAATCGAGGTGACGAGTTCTTCTCCTAGAACTTCTCAAAGTTTTGTGAAGAAGGTATCAAATGTCAACACACCGCATCGTACAGTCCACAACAAAACGGTGTGGTTGAACAAAAAACCCACTGTAATGAACACGGTAAGAAGTTTACTCAAGAGCGTGCAAGTCCCGACGATTTTCTAGGACGAGGCAATACGACATGCGGTTTGGCAAGACACTCGCACCCCCTACGAAGGCGTTAGACACTCGCATCCTCTATGAAGCATGGTTTGACAAGACACCTCACTTTGAGTACCTATGAGTTATTGGTTGGACAACACATTTCAAGATAACAAAGCCATATTTCAAAAAGTTTAATGACAGAAGCTAAAAGATAGTGTACTTTGACTAGATTATGGGACCAAGGTACAGAGACGGTATGATCCACGAGAAAATATATGGAAGTAAAGATGATGTATTCGAAGAAGAGAAGAAGTTAAAAGAGTTGCTTTTGAGGAATTTTTTGTGTCGGTGGCAAATTGGACATTGGAAGGTTGATTCTTTCCCTCACAGCTCAACACGGGTAGGAGCTCCATCACTTGGACGTCAAATCAGCGTTCCTAAATGGTGACCTCCAAGAAGAAGTGTATGTTGCCCAATCTGAAAGGTTTGTCATAAAAAACGAAGAGAACAAAGTATACAAATTGTCAAAGACCCTTTACAGTTTACGGCAAACACTGAAGGCGTGGAACATACATCTGGATAAGAGCTTCAAAAGTCTAAACTTTATGAAGTTCTACTTTAGGGATGAGTCTTAAGCTATAGTTGGGAAACTCAAGGTGGTGTTCAAAGAAATAAGCATGTGAATGAGGCGTAGATCGATTGAGAATGGTGGATATATGGCTGACCTACGTTAGATTTAGGTCTAAGCAACTTTCGAGGATAAAAGCTTTTAAGGAGCGGAGAATTTGTAACACCAGAGCCCAACAAGAATTAATTTTCTCGATTATTCCATTTACGATTAAGCTTCTAAAATTTTATTAAAGACCTTAGGAGTCAAATTTTGAAATATGGTAGAAGAAAATAATGCTCGAAAAGTTCCTAAAACCTTAGAAAAATATAAAATAAAATCACATAAAATAAAATAAAATGGTCAAGGTCAACAAAGGATACCATTTTTAGGGGTGAGGAGACCCGGGATAGAAAATGCAGAGAGAAAAAAGAAACGAAAGAAAAGAGAAATGAAAAGAAAGAAAAGAATTAGGGTTTAAGAGGAAGAAGGGAACGAAGCATCAGTAGTAGACGGGAACGAACCATTACGTATAAGAGTGTGGAAACCTATACGTCACTGGTCAAAATATAAAATATATACTGACAGCTTGAGTTGTTACCATGAGTAAATCTAGTAAACATATCAACAATAAAATCATTTACATCCATTTTAAATATTTCTTAACTACTGGTAACTTGTTAATTTTTGTTTCTTTAACTTAATTTATTCATTCATGATTACTTTTAATAGTTTTCTGAATTTCATTTGTTGAAGAACACGTAGATAATCTATTAAATTCATCACTATTTAGAGTACAATAAAAAGATTTATAGCATTAACATTAAAAGAATTTTTTTTTTCTTCGCTCATCAAATTCCTCCTAAATTTAGACACTTCAATATTATTAACAATTTTTACTTGAATTCAATCTTTTAACTATTAATGATAATCAATGGATTAGAAATAAATTCTATAAAAGCAACCTTTCTATGATACCCATTGTTGGATTGATATGCCAACATTAGAGAATTGTGTTAATGGTGACTTATAATTCATTTAAAAAGTTTTGATAATTTGAAAATCTTAGCATAGTTAAAAAAAAAAACATTTTTATTTAAAACCCAATACAAGTATATAATATAATAATGCTATTTGGAACAATAAATTTTCGGACAAATAAATATGAAGAGTATGAAATAGATTACCCTAATAGTTCTACAATTAAATAGGACAAAGTTGGAGAATATAACATTGTAGTTTTTATAGTGGTTCGACCAAATTCAATCTACTCCACTCCTAGGCGCCTCTAGGAAATTTGAATAAAATCTTTTTCGACTCTTTCTATGGATCAGAGCAAAACTGCTACAACATTTTTTTTTACGAGTTCAAGAACAAACTCAATGTTTTCCACGCCTCAGGATCAAATCATTACAAATATAGGAATTCCTTGCACCTTAGAATTATGGACGATAAGAGGTTTAGACTTGTGTGCACCCAAAGATTTGTTTGTCCCGAGGAGCTAACCTCGAACGTCAGGAAAATGGATGAGATTTAAAATGTTTAGACGCCCTAAGAACATAGTAGACCTCCACGACATCCAAAAATGACAAAGGTAGCCTCTTAGGCTGACAACAGTTGGTATAGTGTCTGAGGACCCCCACTTCCCTTCCCACTTCGATACGTTGCTATTGAGCTAGGCATAAAGCTAGTTAGGGATGTGTGACTCGGTTGTTTGATGGATTATCCTGCACGATGGATCCGTCCTGTGGTAGGGCGTTGATCATGCGGGTAGTCAGTGGATTACCCTACATGGTGGATCCATCCTGTGGTAAGGTGTTGATCATGCGGGTAATAAGTGGTTACCCTATATAGAGGATCCACCCTATGGGAGGCATCGATCATGAAAGTAGCCAGTGGAGCTGGCACATACTTGGGGGTAGTGCCCCCACTCCTTGGGTGACTTCATGGCTTGTGGGATAGGTTCGCTAGCTAACCTCCCGTGAATGACGGAAGGTTGGCACTCACCATGTTGTCCCCACCTAGTACGGAACCTATGGAAGTAGCGCCTCATCTTCGGGTATCAATTACCGCTACATAGACTAAGCTAGCTACCTAAGACTGTGCACAACAAGAGCAATGCACCTAGAGCTTAGAGTAAAGCACGTGGTCACCTGCTAGGTCATAGATGCGATGAGAGCCTACAAGTAAGTTGCTTACTCAGTATATTTTTATGCTCACCCCTTTCCCATTTTCTTTTCATGTGTTTGCAGGCTACAGATTGAGGTGGAGGAGTGTTAAGAGAGTTATGCGGGTCCTAGAGGAGATTGTTCAAGAGCGTCAGTCTACTTTTATTCTATCATTTTCTCTTCAGACCCCAAAAATAGTAAAAGGGATAAAATGGTCGGTTGACTTTGACCAACGTTTTTTCAATTTTTCCTAAGTTTCACTATCAAGCCTTATTTTATTCTACCATATTCTCAAATTCTACCTCTAAATCTCTCAATAAAATTTTAGGAGTTCATCTTAAAAGGAAGAACAAGAAAATTAATTATCGTTTGACACGTGTTAGTGTGTACTCATTATGGTGAAGATGATAAGTTTAAATAAGAAGAGGAGGGGAAAAAATGATCGTTAAATTTGAAAATTTTCCTTTTTCACTTTCTTTTAAATTTAAAATAATATTATCATATTAGTAGTGAATGTTCATAAATTTAAATTTCTTTTTTTAAAATAATGATAATAATATTAATAATAATGATAACAATAAAATTTGAATTTGTTCCTTTTCTTTTTAAATAATAATAATAATAATAATATAGTATTTTGAAAAGATTTATTTTATTATAATAATTATAATTTTTTAAATTACCCATGATAACCTGAGTGATCTTATTTTAATTTTCAAATTATTATATTCTAATTATTATTATTATAGTTTTTTATTTTAAAACCAATCCAAACTCTCCGAATTACTCTATCAAACTTGGATGAGTTATGATTTGGTTGGTTTATGATGACAACTCAGTCGCCCTGTCATCATATTCGATATTTAGTACTCAATTTTATTTCTGTCATAACTTTGTCATTAAGTTGAGATTAAGGGCTAAAAGACCAACATCTATCAGTTGCTGGTCAAGACTAGGAAACTTACGCTTGAGAAGCTTAAGCGGGATAATGATTCTTATTAAGAGATGGCATAACCAAAAGAGGGGTAGGGGGAAACAAGGTAATGCGCTAGGTAGCACATCACATTTGTTTCGAGTATAGAGGTGATGAAGGGTGCTAACACGACTACCTAGCCCAACAAGTAAGAGACAAGCCAACTATAGGTTCAAATCTTGCCACCTTTCTTATGAATCATCCTATAATTATCGAATCATGGGAAATTTTCTAGTCTTTTCGTTGTATTCACTTGCTAAGAAACAGCCACCAGTGTTTGGTGCAACACGCTGTGAGGCCAAAACGAGGAGGCCGTAAAAAAAAAAAAAAAAATTTCCCTTGTTGTCAAACTTCTTGAAGAACCCCATTCAAGAAGATGGTGACACTTCCCTCGCTGCTAATGGGAAAGGAGACAAACGAAATGAATGGAATGCTGCTTCACTCTATTGGATGTCTTGGATCTCGTATAACAAGTAAGCTTTTTACCCTCAAATTCAAACATTTGGGCACAAAATGCTATCTTGCTTTAGGTTGCGTACCAATAGAATCATGCTCATGCTCATACTACCTATACCTACAAAGTACATCTCCCTTTTTAGTGGCTCATTCATAGAAACTTCACATTTAAGTGTGCTTTGCTTAGAATGCATGTGAGTGAGGACAAAGCATGCTGAAAAAACTCGTGTTTTGGTTTGTGGGAATAGTTTTCACTCTTAAGAAGCGAGGAGTAAGTAATGTGACCGTGTCATAGGGGATACAGGACCATCAGGTGTTGAATCTAGATTTCGAATTCAAATCCAGAGCATGTATCGTTACATCTCATTTGTTCACATCCATCCATCCTATTTGGTCGAGTAATCTCTATCGACCTCCATTGTTTTTTCTTAGTGTAATATTGGTAGGTTTTCCGATATTGAGAATATAGTATAATATAGAGTTTCACTTATTTAATTCGACAAATGTAGATGTCATAAATTTCATCGCATCTATGGAAAATACTTTATGTATAGAAAAGATAAAAGGGATTCATATAGTTTATCGTGAAGAATATGGAAAATAATCACAAATAACACTTAATGATGATCCTTTGGAACAACTTGCATGTTCGACACCTTTGATTTTACGCGCGGTTGATGTGCAACCAAATTGAGAATATTTGCTAAAATCACCGTATCTAAATGGTAGTGAAAGTTCTTTATTTATAACTCTTTGCAAAATTAAATAAAATATAAAAGTAATGGATAAACATAACTTAAGGCTAAATATTTTCTTGTGTTAATGATAATATATATTCTGACAAGTGGTCGTGCATGGCCATGTTTTCAAAACATTGATTCCAAAGTTTTAATCGAGATGGTTAGAGTGAGAATTTTGTTTGTTTGGACTAATTTAAAGGTGTTTAAACATTTGTTTATTTTCTTAAAACTAAGTTGATAAGAGAATTCAAGGGATTGAAAATAGATTATTTTTTATTAAAAAAATACCTTTATAACATATACATATTCGAACCTCCATTGCAGAAGCTTTCGAAGTTTTGTTATTGAAGCATTCAATGACAGAATGATTGTAATATTATATAATATTACTATATTTTTCGACGTCTCCTTCGAACCAAGTTATTGACATCTTCACAAAATGTATTTCTCGACCTCTCTTTGAATTTTTCAAATCCAAATTTCATATTCGTTCAAATCTAACGTTCAGTGCAAGAGGTGTTAAGGATATTTAGTACTGAATTATAGTTTACTATGTATATATCATATTTGATCTTTTATTATAGGCAAATATTTAGATATTTGTCATACTTTACCATAGGTATCTTTTCATTTTGGTCGGTTGATTTTGACAAATATTCTCAAACCATTTCAAAATGTGAAAAAAACCGGAGCAATCATCACTTATACAGCATTCTTACCTTTTATCAATGTGGAAACGTTCTTACCTTGTATGAAAGGTATTTTGTGCCGTTTCAATGCAACATACAACATTCTTACCTTATACAACATTCTTATCTTTTATGAGTTGATGTTCAATCGGCTTCTACGTTGCTAGCTATATCTGGTTTGGTCTCTCGACATAGTGGAGGTTCTGTAACACGTCATGAGCACCAAGTTAAGGACCAGTTGAGCTATTCAAGCAAACTGTCCCACCTGACCACGTAGGGACAGAAGAGAGAAGGTTGTCGTTGTCCACCTCTAGTCAAATGAATGGAGGACCAACCCGAGTTTTCATGAGCGTTGACAAGTTCTAGAGTGCCTATCAAGGACTCCCACACATACCCAGGATATCATCATCACCTGCATCTCACATCTCAACAGTGGAACTTGTAACCTACCTATTGTCTCATTCAACTACATTTACAGTCTAAAAGGAGTTTACAAGAAGATTGTGGGAACAAAAATAAAATTTTATTTATTAAGAGACAAGCAAGTTTCACCTCACCTTCTTGTCACTTGGTCATTTATCAAGATGTAAATTTAAATCGTCAATTATCAAAATGTTCAAAAAATGTGTAATAAATCGATCTATTTTATCTAATATCCTTAAATATCTTATATCATATACAAGTCTAAACCATGAACAATCCTGGGGGCACCCACCAGCCCTTTCAGTAACTCAGATGTTTGGCTGTTATAGTAATTTGTTAGCTGTTTGATGCTACAAATAAAGAATGCCTAAGGCGATCCTTTACAAAAAAAAAAAAAAAGAAGTTAATCATACGGTGAAGCTTTTAATGGAATGAGCTGAAGAAAAAAAATTGCCCCATCCCTTCTCTTCCCACTGCTCCCCCACTTCTCACCCCTCACTCTCTTTCAGTTACCATCGCTATATCACACACACATCTCCACCAACCATGCCAAGTTGAGGAGAACAAAAACATAAACATATCTCAATCAATAAAAAACTAGCTTTGGATCAATCAATCAATCCTCCTTCCACCTGTTAACATATCTCAGATACGCAGTAGCCGGATTTTCCCTAGGAGGAGCACGAACGCGTGTGGATCGTCGTAGCACCGCCTCCTCTGCTGCTATTTGGTTAGTTATATCCTTCGATCTCTTGTTGAGTTCAACGCTGCCAATGCAAATTTGAAAATCGAGAGGTATCAGATCGAAGTAACATCAGTCATGTATTCTAACTTCAGTGATTTACGAGAGAACAAAGTGGATTGTAATGTTTTGTCCGACTGAAACACGTGTTCTCCGTTCATATGGACACAAGACTAACAAGCAAGCACAGCCCAATAACAAAATACATCTCATCAGATTGCACATATGCTCGCCCATCTCAAGCACACCATGATGATACGTAAGGGGCAAATGTATTATAAATCTCAGGCTATTAATGGCTAACTTACCAAATTCTTCTATAAGATTTTTCGAGATGCTTGCCGAGTTCTCTCTCTCTCTCCCCCTTGCAATTCAGTGAGCCTATAAATGCATCAAGCTGCATCGAAAAGTCGAGTGGAGAACAGAACATCAAATGAAGCAGTCATAGGTAAGCCCCTAGTATTAGAAGAATGAGCTACAGTACAAAGCTGTGATACCTCTTCTATGCTACTGTAATATCCCCACTCCTTGGAGTCTGAGCTCTCTACAAAAATCCTTCCATCACGACGGAACCACCAATACCTGTTATGATTTCTGTCTTTACCCAAGGGATTCGTTTTTATCGAGCGTTTCTCCAACTCCCGCTCGTAATATTCCCTCTGTTTTCACAATAAGAACACATGTTTAGGGAGCTTGTATTAACATGCACATAATCAGAAACATAAATTCTCACACCACTGAAACGAACCCTCTCTTTTATGGTATTCTTATCAAGAAATTCCATCCTATGATCCTTTGCTTCCTTCTTTGGTGAATTTGTAGAAGTAGAAACTGTTACATCACTATTCCGCTTCTTGGCCATTTTCTTCAAATAAGCAATAGGATGATCATCCTCACTAAAAAAGGTAAAATAAAATAAGAAATAGAACGGTCGAGTACTTGAATATCACGCCATTTTAACATGTGACGGATGGAGAAAGTCGAACCTTTTTACAGGGGAAAGACCATTTTGAGTTGATATAACCACCCCATTCCTATTTTTTGATGAATCTTTACACCGTCTTCCAGGATCAGATTTGGATATTTCGCTCTTTTCGGGATCTGTAAGATGCCCATTTACATGTCCATTGGACATAGGCTCGGATTTCAAGCGTTCTTTCTCTTCTCTTCTCTTTCGGCCTTCTTCCAAGGCTTCCCCTCTTCTGGTAGCTCCAAGTGCCTGCCTCTGTTCAATAATTTCATCTAACTTTTCCCTGAATATATTTGATTCCAGGGAATGATTAACCAGCTCGCATAAGATTCCCAGTTTGACGTGAGTATCCAAAAGGCCATAGTGACCTCGTTTAATAGTTGCAGTGTTGGCACATAATTTAGGATTCCCAATCATTTCTAGGAAGTCACAGAGGTACTCTGTCCAGTTAACTAATGTAATCTGGTTTTTTTAAAAAAAGAAAAGTTGCAAATAAAAAAAAATGTATGTCAGTTTTTTTTCTCGGCGAAAAAAACAAAAAGTTCAAAAAGTTAAAAAATAAATAGACAATGTGATGAACTGACCTTCATCTTCCGCTTTTTTCCTTCAACAAGTGAGGAATATTCTCCATTATCTTTTAAAAGCAAACGGAAATATGCTGAATGTGCTTCCACAAGGAGAGGTACATTACTTTCTTTGTGATAGATAGCACGCTCTAAATCATCAAGAGAAAATGGCCACAAGTTCAAAAGTCGACTGAAAGACGAGCAAACATCCCAAACCATCAAAAGATCTCCGACGCAGTTCATTGGAACTTTGAATTCCCTCGAAGGAGAAGGTCGTTCTGAGAAAACTGGATCATCCACACCAGGCTGCACTAAGAGATCATCAATTGGATATTTGATATCTTCATCAAGACCTTCTGCTGATTCAGAAAAGCAAAAATGGTGAATTCAAAATTCGTAACACGGAAAGCGACAAAACCGTTGGAAGAGTAAAAGCCGAGTAAGAATGAAAGACAAGGCTATTCATCGCAAGGACTTTTCTTGCTAAGACTTGAGATTAAGTAGAAAACATACCTTTGTTTGCACCATTTTCTGCAGTTGAGCCATTCGCCCTGTCCCTCCTTTTACATTTTCCAGGATTACTTGCTTCCTGTAAATGAAAAATATGAGAACTAGCAACAGGAGAATACCATAAACTTTAAAAACTTCAGATTCAAACTTCAAAAATTACCATGTCGTTAGTTTTTCTCTTTTTATTGCAAACTAAAAGCCCATCACGGAAAAAGGCTTTGCTTCTCAATTCTTGGGGAAGATCAGTTGAAATTCCATGATTTTGTGCTAGTTTGTCATGAAGTACCCAAGGAGCACTGCGATATGTAGATTCCCGAATGAACGACTTCAAAAACCTTCTGCTCAAAGGAGGCTTTTTCTGTACTAAATCCTCTACGTTCAATAATGCCGTTTCTGTTACTTTCTTATTTTTGTCGAGCCAAACTACCTCATATTGTAATTCGTCACCAGCATCATTCTCAAGCACTTTGACAATTTTGCATGGATAAATCTGATCTTCCCTCCTTCCATACAATTCTGTACCAACAAACAGAAACTCCTGTAACTTCACGGCAATTGTGTCTGCAAGATCTTTCAGAGACAACATGCCTGCAAATGAAGTAGCAGAGTAAGATTCCCTCAATCATAGAAAACAAAAAAAAAAAAAAAAGATTATATCCAATCAGATACTGAATCAAAACGCCCTAACAACTTGAAACTAATCAGCAGATAATCAATCACCAATCAGCATAACCTAAATTTCCTAAAACCAAGTTCCTGGTTATTTTCCAATAACAGTATTGGGATCAAACAATTCACCGTCTTTTCACATTTGTTCCACAATTCTAACTTGGGATCAAACAATGTTTTAAAAGGCTAAAGGTGGCCTTCGGACTTTTCCTCTTGAAGAGGCGGCACTTCGAGGTAGTATGAGGCACAAGTCATGAATTTAACTACAAGCATTTTATAAATCCTAAATTAGGATGATTACGTATCGCTAAACATGCAATAGTCATATGAAAATATAAAAGAAATCACCTCCCGTCAGTTGCCACTTAAATAAAATTTCTAAAAGGATATTTTAACATCACGACTATCACTATTAGTAGGATTGATTTATACTAAAAATAATAATCTTCAATGCTTTTGAAGTTGCAATAGTAAAAACAGTAATAGTTCAAGTTGTCACAACTCAACCTTTATTTTTTGAGAATGAGGCAAGTTAATATTATTTTTTTAAACATTACACAAGACGTAGAAACTTTAAGCCTCAGTACGGCTTCACAAGGGCTTAAGCCTCTTCTATGAAAGGCATGAACCTCTTACGGTTCAAAGAAGTTGTAAGTCTTGACACTAAGAAGTTAAGAGTCTTGCCTTGAAGCAAGTTTCAAGGCTTAAGTCTGAATAGCATTTTAAAACATCGGATTCAAGTAATCGAAGGCTTTAGTAAACAAGAGGAAATATCACTTTAGAACCTGTACTTCCCATGTCCTCCTTATCATCACATTACAGTCCATCCTATCCATAGGTGCCTTATACTTTATACCAAAGAAACACAGAGATAGACACCCTACGCTGACATAAAAGATGAGAGATAACCAACACCACCTATCTATTACCTAATAAAGTTTACAAAATAAACTTGAAATTTGAATCAAACACAAGTGCTTTTCTTTGTACAAAATTCAGTTTAGGTTTCTTTTCAAAGTAAGCTTTTTTTTTTACCTTGACTCTCTAATGGGCATAAGACTTTTTAATCTAGAGAATGGTCTACTATTTAAATTTATCTTTTGAATGTGTCCTAGATGTGTCCCTAACATATCCTTCGCATGTCTTGAACGAGTAGCCAACATGTTGGGAAAATAAAAATAATAAAATAATCAGACACTTATTTCATGCATTGAACACTTGTTGTGTGCATATTGGAGTATTTCTGTCTCCAACACATGGACACATGTCCTACACTGACACTTGGCGAAAAGAGAAGGTGGAGTTATGTGGTTCTTCTATTTATACCTACTCTGACAAGAGCTCACTACACGACCATCTCCTCCTCCACCCCATCCTCTCTCCCCCTTTTTTGACATTATTCTTAATCCCCACATCTCCAATTTAATAGATAATTCCATTAATCTTAATCTCAACTAACAGAGCTTTTCATAAATGTTTTAATTGTAGTCTCTTTGTGAGATCTCACATTGGTTGGAGAGGGGAACGAAACATTCCTTATAAGGGTATGGAATCCTCTCCCTAGTAGATGCGTAATGGGGAAGCCCAAAAGGGAAAGCCCAAAAACCTTGAGGGGAAGCCTGAAAGGAAAAGCCCAAAGCGAACAATATCTGGATGAGTACCAGTTCCGCTGCGTAACTCTAAAAGACACATTTTAAAATCGTTAGGCTAACAGTGATACATAGGCCAAATCGAACAATATCTCCTAGCGGTGAGCTTGGGCCTAAGCAGATAATATCTACTAGCGCTGGGCTCCGAAGGGGAGTGGATTGTGAGATCTCACATCGGTTAGAGAGAGGAATGAAACATTCCTTATAAGGGTGTGGAAACCTCTCCCTAGTAGATGCGTAATGGGGAAGCTCATAAGGGAAAGTCCAAAGAGAATAATATATGGATGAGTACCAGTTTCGTTGTGTAACTCTAAAAGAGGCATTTTAAAATTGTGAGGCTGATGGCGATATGTAACAGGCCAAAGCGGACAATATCTGCTAGCGATGGGCTTGGGTTGTTATACTCTTTTATTGGTTTTTTTAGGGGCAACATGAAAATTTAGTAACAAAGAGAAGCAAACAAATTGGATGATGAAATATCCTCATCCCACCAAAGGGGTTAAAGAAAGCTCCCAAATGGCAGAAATGTGAACTAGCTCAAAGGGTGTAGTGAGATTACACCATGTAGAAGCAAAGAATCTAACACAATAGGCAATGGATTTATATCCTTTTTCCACGTTTCTTTTATTTTCTTTTCTATGAGAAATGTCTATTATTTGAAATTTAAAAATAAAGTGAAAAGAGAAGACACTTCTTTCAACATGTTCAGAGTGTTCCCATGTCTGGTGGTGTTTAATACAGAAAATGAAGCCTCCACACAGCAAAACATGGAATCAAGAACTCAACCAATGGAACAATTCACCACTAAAAAGAGTAAACCTCTAATGGCACTAATAGTTTACCCATGTTTCATGTTTGACTTATACACTGAATAATAATGCCAACAAATTTTTTCTTCAAATGTTCCTCCAAGGTATTCACAATTGCTTTGAAACATTTTTTCAAAAGTCCAAAAAAATTCCCCTCTTTTGTTTTCCATTTTTGTGCCAATAGAAAGAAAGTCAACGATCTTTTTGTTAGATATCATTAAAAAAAAATGATAAGTGGGTGTCGGATTCATCAAACAGCTTAAGTTGCAACCTATAGTATCACTAACAACCTGTCTGAGGCATCATTTATCCTGACGCTAGTGGGTGCAGAAGGAACCAAGAAGCCTTGAATCACCTTATTCTAATAATCAAATTAGCTCAAGAACAACTAGTGATCTCTTTTTGGTATACTCGTTCCCCAAAGAATTCTATAATTACACCCCTTGGCCCTTTCTAATTATATAGTTTGATGAATTTGGGGGACAGCTTGTCTTCCCTTCTTTTAGTACTTCTCACTCCTCCATCAGATTTTTTTTTTCATATATTGAAAATATTAAAGAAAATAAGTACAATAAGAGAAAAATATGTCAATACATATTCAAAAGAAAGATGATAGGACATGATTTATGTTCGATGGGGCATTGAGAGATTTTAGGACCAGACTCCAGAGGTGAGCATATGATTAGGATAACAATTCATGGGGAGGAAACACTACAGGAATTTGGTGTTGGCTAAAGATGGGATCAAAATAAATGGAAGTTCTATGGCCAATGACATTCAATTTGCAACGAATGATCCTGATAGAGAGAAGAAAAAAAATGGATGATGAAAAAGTCATCTACATTCTACCCGAAAAGATCAAGGTGATACAAAAAAATTCTTCCAATTGACACTAACCAAAGAACAATCATACCAAAGAACAATCATAATCCCCGTCTCTATAAGAATACCAAAAAATCTAGAAACATCCTCCACAAAAGGCCATTGACTGCACGTTCCCACAACACCTATGCTTTTTGCTTGAAGTGCTCACGACCAAGCACAATAGTATGGGGGAACACCCTACAAATACTATACTGCCAATTGGTGTTCGTCCTTTTAAATGATGTGGCAATGAATAATGGGTAACGATGGCAGCCATTGTTAGGGTTTAGTCCTTTTTATAGGTCTGCGTTTGGCGAGAAAATCAAAGTGAAAAAAGTAGAAGGGGGGAACAAAGGAAGGTACCAGACACTAGATAAAAGGAGAAAGATATGGGGGAGACCTGTACCAGGTTAAACGCTGAAATCTAATTGATGAATCGGATGGAGCAAGAATACAAGAACAAAAGAACAAGCAAAGAGGAAGAAGAACAAGAGAACATTGATTCTAACAACAATCATGCTTATTTAGTTAAGGTTTAAAACAGAAGCCCGTATTTGTGCTACAAATCATGTATTAGATATAGATGAGGATATGATAACACAAATGACACTAATTTTCTTTCAATTCAGCTTATAAACTTCTAAATAGAGATTGAGGTTGAAGAAAAGAAAGTAAAAGTGAAAAAAGTAAAGACTTGCGTATTATTGCCTAATCTTGAATCCTGAAACACAAAAGAACTCAGAAAGGCTAATTTCAAGGCAATAGGTCTATGTTCTCAAGTTGCAAATATTTAACCATCCTATCATCAAGCCAAACAAAATAAACACATGCACAAATACAATTCTTGAGTAAAGCAAGTTAGTTCTCACTGTATTGGATAATCTGTAGAGCAGGGACGATAAGATCTTTAGGGAACTGCTGAACCTTCTCTGCAGCACATTTTTCAGACACCAGAGCCTCCTCGTATGTCAAATTACTTTTTCCAGTGAACTTACACATCCAAACTCTTCGACGGTATAAATTTATCCTACTCAGATACTCACTGATGCATAGTAAGGAATAAAAAAAACAAAAATTTCGTTATCCCAAAACGAAACAGATTTTAGAAAATTAACATTCCTAAATTCCACATTATAACCAACAACAACAATGATAATGAGCAGAATGGATAATAGAATACCTGTAATCGCGGAATACCTCCTTAGTGAACCGAACTTGATATACAAGCTCATGGTTCTCCAAATCTTTGGGCGAATCAGCCAAGGGAAACGGCTTTCTTTTCAACAGGGGCATAACTATTACTTGGCCACTAAATTATGTATCACGAGTTATCTACCTGTAAGACATACAGGTTTAATAACTGATTAATCTTAGTTATGGACGTAAGATCTTCCCCAAATCGTAAAAATCCACAAATAACAGAGGAAATCAAGAACCTAATTGGACCTTTACCTGTCTAATAGAATCAAAATTTTCCATTAACAACAAAAGAAATATGCAGTTTAAACTAAAAATTTGAACGTCCTTCTGTCTTCCTCTCGTCCAAGCAATCAAGCATAAGGAAAAATGACAAGAACAAAACAACTTAAACATGGATAATGCACATAAAAGTAAAGAAACCCAAGAAATTAACGTTAAGATAGAAAACAATTTCCCAAAATTGTTTGGGAAATTAACGTTAAAGAAACCCAGGAAGTAGTTATAAAGAAGTAGATGCAATTCAGTAATCAAACATTAGGAAAACCAGGTATGACCCAGTTCATCTAAAACTAAGAGGAAGCAGGCGGTGAAGAAGAACCAGGTAAGGGCAAACAGAAACCCTAGAGCAAATGAATTGGAGCCATGAAAGGGGGAAAACCAAGAAAGAAAGAAACGAAGAGAATGAGAATGATGAAATATGGAGCAGGGAAGGAGTACGGCGGCAATAGAATGGGCATTGAGCGTAAATGGCGGAATCCGATGAAGGGAGGAGGCGAATGAAATTGAGAGAAGTGCATGGAAATTGGAAAACGTGAAAGTGAGGAGGAAATCGGTGAGGTAGTTGGGGGAAGAAGGAGCATTGGGAGGGAAGAATGGTATGATAAAATGCAAGAAGGAGAAGGGAAAAGGGGAGAATCTTACAGTGGTACAGAGAGGAGTAATGGCGGAGGAATGCGGACGCCACTGGAGCCCTGGAAGAAGAGCGACAGACGGAGTAGAGAAATAAAGAGAGAAGAGCTTATAGAGAAGGCGAGAGGAGAGGGCGGTTCTCACATTTGTATTTTTTTTTTTTTTTTTTTTTTTTNAAAAAAACCTGGCGTTTACTTTTCTCGGCTCGGTCCGGTCCGGTCCGGTCCGATTCTTGATATCGGCTCCATCAATTATTACTCTTCTATTTTTTTAATAAAAATTAAAAAAATATGATTAAAGTTTAGGGCAGGGCTTTGATACCATGTTAGACGAACACGTCTATCTACAATGGTATGTCTCTCCAAAAGGCTTCTGATTATAAACTTATGATAATTCCCTAAATTAGCGGAGGACTTTCATCCAACACATTATATAAAAATATTTTTAAAATTTATTAAAGTTTAAATATATTTTTGAAATAAAATACTAAAGATTTTTTTTTTTTTAATCTAAAATTGAATTATTGAAAACTTTTTAAAGTTTAGAGCTGCTTTTGCCCTCCATCCAAGAACGATGTCGACGTGTATAGTTTAATTAAAAAATTTGTATTTTAATTTGAATTTTAAAAATTCTAAGAATTGTATTACAATATCATATTTGTCGTTAAAAATAGAAAATGTACATTTTAAAATTTAAAAAGCTTTTTAATTTTATATAATTTATCTTTAAAATTTTAATTTTTGAATCATTAATATTCTTTTAAAAAATATCATTTAATTTTTTTAAAAAAAATTTGAATTTCTTTATACGCTACTTTTAAAATTTGATAGGTATTTTTTAAACATGGTATTAGGTATTTTTTTTAATTTTACGTCGGATAGCCTAATAGCTAGTCGGGACACGGGGATCACATCCTGAAGCTTACGTGTCTGTATGGTACTGAGGGATGCACCAACAACCTCCCTTTGATCATGTTCAAACTAGAAATCACCATATTGTCTCATCACAATTTTATGAGGGTGCGTCACAACCTAGTTTATCGGTCATTCACTACAATATAGCAAGTTGTCAAGGTCAAAAAAATAGAAAGTTTGTAGGACCTTTAGAGACTCCAATGGGGTAAGGCTTAGAACAGAAACATGCTCGAGTAGAGGAACCCCAGATGCTCAGATAGCACAAGAGACCATGTCCGGACTTCGTAGTGCCAAGAGAAAAGCTCGTGGATACATACTATGTTAAGGAAGTGGTCTACAAGTAGGTTGGTTACTGAGTATATTTTTATACTCGCCCATTTTTCCTTTCTTTTTAAAGTGTTTTTAAGTTGTCGATCAGGGTGGAGCGTTAGGTTCTTTTTTTTTTTTTTTTTTTTTTTTTTTTTTTTTTTTTTTTTTTTTTTTTTTTTTTNTCAAGATGTTCGTATTTTCTTTCACAACCTCTCAAGCGATCCAGAGCACCGATCTTGGTGTTATTATCCAACTTCAAAACTTCGGATGTTTATTTAACACATCTTTATTATATTCATCACTCTGATCAGCCAGGATATTCACTTGTTCCAATCAAATTAAATGGAACAAATTACAAGTTCTGGAGTAAATTATTTATGCATGGACCAAGAAATGATCCGGAAGAATATTCACTTGTTCCAAATCAAATTAAACGGGACAAGTTACCAAATCAAATTAGGTCACGATTAGAAAAAAAGTAAGAATCCATTAAAACTGAAAGCTATTAAACAGTTAGTCACACATAACAAACGTATATAAACATTGCAAGACTAACTCATGCAAATTATCTAATGTCCTCATGAAATCTAATACAAATGCCATTATAAAATGTTGAGAGATAGTTTTGCGGAAGTTGAACTTGAAATTGAGGTAAGCTCTCATAGGTTGATTTGGATTTTAAAGGACAAAATCGAACTTTCGTGAAAGATAAATTGGTGACACAAACTTCTAACCGGGTAAGGGACCTTCTTATTGGAGTTAGATAATCGAATGATGTAGGATGGTGCATGCCCCATAGACCCTACCTGCTCCATATTATTTATGTTATTTGTATGTGTTCTATGTAATGACATATGATGCTAGGCTATGTATGCATGTGATATCCATTACGCCATATTGTGAATGAAATGAAATACTATGTAATGTCATGTTATGTCTTGACATGTAAAGATATTTGATGTATTATGCGACGACTGCCATGTATACATGATGCATGTATGTATTATTCCATGGATGAAAGGAGAAATGAAATGATGTTAATGCTATGAATGTAAATCATGGGGACCTCATGCATGTATGTATTTCAGTCCATTAGGATACTTCTCCATTATGCTATATTAGTACGGATGCGTACCTTCGATATTTATATTCGCCATGATATCATGCGAGGTTTTCCTTTTCTGTGGCGTCCGGCAACACGTTAGCGCATTGTTCACAATCTTCCACGAACTCTTCCAAACTTTGTTGCATAACCTATGTTGTCCAACTAACCAATAGAGATCAGGTTCTTATTGAGACTAAGAATGCATATGACATCCTTTAATGTCCAGTGATTTCCTGCCAGAGTTTTTATGAAGACATCCCTTTTTCCTTCCATCTCCAAATCTTGGCTGTTGGCAAGATACACCTTCTCGAAATTTTCAGACTTGAAATTTGGAAACAGCTCTTTATTTGGAGATGAATGAAAAGATGCACCTGAATCCAAAATTCAGGATT
>NC_036653.1:2199899-2201464 GCF_002806865.2 Cucurbita pepo subsp. pepo
TGAGGAAAATAAAAAACTGATTAGAGAAAAAGAATAGTAGATTGACATTTATCACGTGAAGGGAGGCGCATCAAGCCTAACAGAGGACACGTATCACTCAATAAGAGGAGGTGCACATTGAACAGATGTGCGTTGAAGCCAAGTTGGGGCATAAGCAAGACAAAGGCAACGATGTCGATATGAGGGACAAAGATAGGCTAGATAAAGGCCTGGTAGGACCCTCAACCTTAACTTTGAAAGTCGATCTTAAAAGTCGGATTTCCTAAAGAAATTTGTGCATGCGACTTTGGAGTGAAGTCTATATGGAAGCTTGCAAAATTTGGCGTCAATCGGACACCAGATTGACGCTCCATGAGATTGCATAATACCTAAGGTAGGTAACTTCACAAGAGTTGTCAAGACCCGGAGAGAGCACCAATTGGAGCTATGTGGTTGTATAAAAAAAATAAAAATAAATAATAATAATAATAATAAAAGACTCCTAAAACTTAACTCCTACTAGAAAGAAAGTAGTAGCCGCTCAGCAAAGCTATTCGATTTTCTTTTCATACATAAAAAGGATAAATTTGGCCAAAATTTAAAAGACATATAACACCTATGTCAAAAAGACATATAAGAGTCGCTTTGGCCGAGTGGTTAAGGCATGTGCCTGCTCCGCTTTGGCCCATTACCTCACGATCTCATAGAGTATCCTACCCTTATTATAAGGAATTCTTTATTCGCTCTCCAACCGATGTTGGATCTATCATGACCCAGACCCAATTTTAGAGGTTTCAAGAAATTGAACTGCAATGAGAAGATAAATTTTGTAAACTTTAAAAGACATACAACATCTTTGTTAGAAATTTCAAGTTATTTCCCAACCGAAAAAAGGGCATAGGATACAAAAGAATTAAAAAATTATACAACTAATTGATGTCCCAGATCGAATACAACTAACATACACTTCGGTTCGACACCCCTCTGTGATAGTAGAGCTTTCGAGCATCTCCCCACCTTGACCAGTACCTGAACTAGAAAAGGAGAAAGAGGTAAGTATAAAAATATACATAGTAACCAACCTACTTGTAGGCTCTCATCGCTTCCTTTTTCTACTAGGTTTCCACTACTTTCCTTTGGTCTATAGGAAGTTCGGGCTTACCCTTTACTGCGCTCTAAGCTGCCCTGTATGTCCCGAAATTCTTATTGATTCCTCATTAATCATCTATCTTTGACAACTTATTCTAACCTAAGACTAGGAATTTAAATATGAGTCTACCCTATGTACGTGCCACAGTCTCTCTTCGTTCAAATACACATTGTTCATAGTCGACGGTTTCTCGAACATATTCGACAGCGCCTTCAACAGATTTGACGTTGTCTTCTCCTTGAAGATGTTGAATGTCACATTTGTGGATAGCGTCAACCAGATCAACCCTAATGCATGACGATCCATGAGCTTCCACTGCTCCGTGGTTATGGTATTCGGCTTCACCCCCAACAGGGATTCGTGAAAATCTTTCTGGTACAGATAACTTCAATATGCATTTTCCAGAAATCGAAATCGGATCCATCGAACTTCTCAA
>NC_036653.1:2202385-2206278 GCF_002806865.2 Cucurbita pepo subsp. pepo
TGAGGATTAGGGAATCTCCAATGTTTTATGTTGAATTTGTAGAATCATCATCATCTTCTAATTTGTGGTTCTGCTTCCTTTTTGGTCTTGTACAATCTGTCCAAGTGACATTTTTCTCCACAATTCCAATACGTTATGTTTTGTCTATTTGAAAAATTTTCATGGTTGTTTGATTTTTATCCATCTTTGTTTGGGCCCTTCAATTTACTTCTTCCCCTTTGGTCAACACTAAGAGCACCACTAGATAAATCCCCAATTTCTCGTTTGTGAATACTTTCGCTGAGAGCTACATCTTGGATTTCAACGACTTTAGCTTCTCAATCCTCGGGAACTGCTGATCGCGGTAACAACAGAATCCCACGACTCGGGTAAACATGACATCAAAATAGTGCCTTAATTTCATCTTCAAAATTAATTTTCACTGAACTCAGTTGACTTACAATCATATTGAATTCGTTTATGAACTCAGTTGACTTACAATCATATTGAATTCGTTTATATGATCAACAACAAATCCACCTTCAGACATTTGTAGACTTACAATCATATTGAATTCGTTTATATGATCAACAACAAATCCACCTTCAGACATTTGTAGACTGAACAATCCCTGCCGCGGTGGTCTTTGGTTGTTACGAGAGAAAAAAAAAAAAAAAAATTTTTCATCAACTCTGGCGGGAAAACGCCATGTAATAGCAAGCACACATTGGAACCGCTCAATCAAAGTGACTTTTTGGTTTTATGGATGGGTCTTGAAGATATACTAGGGACTACACACAGGGGTGTCAACCCGAAATGTCTGTTAGTTGTATTCGACGTGGGACATCAATTAGTTCTATTCTTTTTGGGGTTGATTTTGANAGTCTTGAAGATATACTAGGGACTACACACAGGGGTGTCAACCCGAAATGTCTGTGGGACATCAATTAGTTCTATTCTTTTTGGGGTTGATTTTGAATTCCTTTGTATCCCATGCCCTTTTCTATTTGTAAATAACTTTGAATTTCGGATAGTTGTTGTATGTCTTTTCAAAATATATCTTTTCGTCGCGGTTTGATTTCTCGAAACCTTAAAAATTGGGTCGTGACAGATCTAATTCATGGATTATTCCCAGTATCTACATTATCCATTAACTCTTCTAGTTCTAATTCATGGATTCTCGATAGTGGAGCTACGAATCATATAATATACAAAGCTTCTGTTATGAATGAACCAAATACTGCAATCATTTCTACAATAAACTTGTCTAATGAGGGACAACACATGTGTCATGTTTTCTTTAGTTCTGGCCTTAAGTTAAACAATATTTTATGTGTGTCTTCATTCAATTTAAACCTGTTGTCAATCAGCAAACTTACCAATGACTTAAAATGTTGTGTCACCTTCTATCTTGATTCTTGTGTTATGCAACACTTGGTTACAGTGAAGATGATTGGCTCAAGTAAACAATTTGGAAGTCTCTATCATATTTCTTCATCTCCAATCAAATCTTCAAGTCATTAAGATATCTCAATCATCTGATTTGTGGCATTTACGTCTAGGTCATTTTCTTTTCTCGTTTTAAATTTCTAGCTAATCAATTGCATGTTAATAAAAGACACGTAAAAAATGAGGTCAGTGAAAGATAAAGAAAAGAAGAGAAAAGAAGGGAAAGGAAAAGAAAAGAAAGTAGAGAGAGGAGATAAAGTTCTAGAGAGAGACCAAAGTAACCATCGTTTCGGCCACGAGGAGTCCGATTCCAACTGAGCTTTCTTCTTCACAAAATCTCAAAGAGAAGTACCTTTGAACTCTTGAATCACACAAAACCATCGAGAAACGAGGAAGATCCGAAAGTAAGTTCTTGAATTTTTATTCTCGAATTTCCTTCAGATCCACGAGAAATATTATAAGTTAGGTTCTGAAATTTAAATATGTTAATCTAGAGAGTATTGCGCCCATAATTAGAGAAGAAAGTTGTAGTCGATTCCGATTGAATTTACCTCATTAATGTGTGCTGATTTCCTTATGGTTAACCTCAAAATAGGTCCAACCTCACGTGAATTATTTTATTTTATTTAAGGAAAATGAAAGAATAATGAACCAGCAATAATGGTACTCTTTAAGTGAAATTCTCTTTTCATCAAAAATATTTCCTTCTTTAAAGAACCAAGAAGAAAATGAGAGAAAGAGAAGTAGCAAAGCCACTTTTCCGTGAAAGAAGGAAAAATCAAGCAGCTTCGTCCCAAACATTCTCGAAATCCCATTGGGCTCATGAAATTTTTCAAAGACCCAAAGGTCACTATAGTCAATACTCCGATAAAGTCATATCGACACAAGCTCGTGAAATCAAATATTTAACACCTTTTGTAGCATTTGAAAAGGGAGGGTTCTCTTGGTCACCATGGACCCTAGTCCTAAGCATAAGGGATATGGGGAAGGTGACCGGGCCTCGACAATTAGGAAACTAAACTATATAGGAAGGGATAGTAGTGGCTCGCTACTCGTTTTGCTTTAGCTATTAGCTCTTGCTTGTACTTTATAACATTTCAATAATCATTTATTATTTAATAATAGTTTTGATTATATTTATTTGCAATAACGTAATAAAAATTCAAGGTTATTAGTATAATCTTGAACAATAAGTGAATGAAATATGAGATAATATTGTTCTAATATATCAATAACCTAAATAGTCTATAGTATATAGATATGATTGGGTGTCTTATCTTGATAGCACTATTGATACTACCTAATTTGTAAAAATTACCAATAGTTTGATTCAAATTGTTCACGTAGAGACATATGAGTGAAAGTATCGTATACAATAAGTTTGTATAAGACTTGATCACGAAAAAATTAATTCTTCTTTATAAATCATTTAATTAAAAAAATTAATATTGCACACAATAATTATATGCGACTTGATTTTAACTTTGAGTGAGTTATGAACTCTGAGGACTTGTCTTTTGATTTGCATAGAGGAAAATGACTTTAGTGGCTCCTTCAATAANAGAGGAAAATGACTTTAGTGGCTCGTTCAATAAACCTACCAATTTAGAGACTAGACATACAAGGCGAGTAGTTTTCTTTAGCGTTGATCTTATTACTTGAACAATGGACTTCACTCTTTCACTAGACGGACTTCATAAACATATTATTTATTAGAGCATAAATAAGATCTAATTAGAAAGGTAAAATTGAATTTTGAATTAACTGTGAATGATTGACTTGCATGTAATGGTTATAACATGCATACAACTTATCTTACCATATATAAGAGTGTTAAGTTGTTAGAATTAGGTGCATATTTTAATCTACAAAGTGGTTTTGAATCTTATCATAAATTAAAAATAGCACATTTTTAGTTATAGAAATAGCATAAGCCAAATTTGAGATATTTAAGAGTTCCAAGATATATAGATTTTGTAAGGCTAACATATGACCTAAATTAGAGACTAAAGCTATTATCTATATTTGTAACGATTCGAAATTTTCTACTTAATTTAAGGTCGCTACTATATACATACCATAAACATTGAATGCGGAAAACTTCATTTAAATTCCATAAAACATAACCTTTATCTTAAAACACAGCCATGGACTTACGTGTTTCGAAAACATGTTTAAAACGACACAACAAAAGACCCGAAATAAAATAAATAAGCGTTTAAGTTTAAAACATCATATTCTATCCTAAGTCTAAGAAAATAAATACTACTATCCTATGCATGTGCCATGATCTCTAGTTGCGATGCCGTCGTTAGCTGTACAGGAATGCCTTGCCTTAACCTGAAAAATGTAGTAGCACATGGCTTGAGTATTTAAAGAAATACTCAGTAAGTGACCCCACTATTGGAGTTAAATGCAACAATCACATGCAATGAAATGATGGGACCTATCTTTCGTTTCGTTTC
>NC_036653.1:2218271-2225208 GCF_002806865.2 Cucurbita pepo subsp. pepo
TTTTTTTTTTTTTTTTTTTTTTGTTTATTTCTTTATTTACTTTTCGGCTATTACACATAATTAATCATTATGTAATTGTAATCTAAAATAAATAAAAAGTCTTAAAATACATTAATCAAATACAATAAACTACTCTAAATTGTAATCCAAATAAACTACTCTAAATTGTAATCCACCCAAAGTTTATAACATGAAACTTCATTCTTCTTCAGGGTGGCATGAATTGAAATATCTTTTGATAATTTCAACAATATTTTCTTCACATCTTCGTTGAAGTATATTATATGATTGATGTCTCTTGGTTCATATCATTAGTTGTTATTGTTATTATTATTATTTTTCTATTTATTTTTTTATTTTCCAATCGTGTTAGGGATATTTGTCCATTTTTTACGTCCTCGTTGTGTTATGGAATCCGATGTTTATTTATATTTTATTCAATGGATATAATAGTAAATGGCTATGTAGGTTTGAACAATTATATATATTCTACTTTTTGTATTCTTTGTATCTGTACATGACAAAAATCATCCATATAAACCTTTAACAATCATAATATTTACCATCGTGGCGTTATCATAAATATTTCTCTTTGTGCTCTCTCTCTTATTCTTTGTATTTTTCATCTAGATCGAGTATCTGAATTGTGCCATCCTAACAGCTCCTATCAAAGGTAGGAGAGATTCATCACGATTTGTGAAGATGAAAACTTAAAATATTGGAATTAAGAAGTTTGATAGACCTGATTTCAATTTTTGGAATATGCAGTTTGAAGAATATTTGTATCAGAAAGATGTTCACGAACCCTTGCTCAGGGTGAAGTCGGACTCCATTACAACAAAACAATGAAAGCTCAAGGATCGGCAGACTCTAAGGTTGATTTAACATTGTCTAGAAACGTAGCATTCAGCATCTTCAAGGAGAAGATGAAAAATCAAAGAAGAAGCAAAACCACCCATCTTGAGGTGATAATTATCTTGTAAATAGCAAAAGATATTGGGGATGCTTTCATTTTCTGTGTGAACAGTCATATTAAATAATGAATTTAGGATTTGAAGGCATATTTTCATTAATTTTCAAGTCATAAGGCAACCCTAATCCTCAGCCCAACAATCAAGTTTTTGTTGAAGCAAGAACCTTTGAATCAAAGTAATTAACACCTCCCTATACGAAATTTGGATCAACCAAGAGATAAGGCTAGAATTAGATCTTACGATCGAAGATCTAGAAGCAAGATTTGGAAACCTCGTTCTAAATTTAGTCACTCCACAATCTAACTTGATCAAGACTTGATTGAATGGCTCGGGTGCAACTCTACCACAAGAATTGCTTGAAACTTAGAAATGGCAAATATGATTCTCTGATTTCTAAGGGAAACGTCTCAATTTGAGATCTGAAATACATTCATCCACGAATCTAAATTTTAGATAACATATTGTGGGTATTTATAGTCTCCCGACAAAAGACGTTTGTAGACGGGATTTATTCCCGATCCCCTTTAATCTCCACAAAGAATAAGTCAAATTGACCATTTGACTTTTATATAATTTATCAAATTAAACATAGTTTTTTTTTTTTAACGAATATTGATGTGCTTGAGTGGCTAATGCAACAAGTTTGAAATCAATTGAGTTCTTCGGCTAGGTTCAAATTTTGTTGTTGACATTTTTCTAATTTATGAGGTTTCAAGGATTTTTAATTTCTGATAAAGAAAGGGAAAGAAGCTCAAGAATGGAAAAATGGTAAGGTTTTGAAAAAATAATAACTAAGTCAAAAACTTTCAAAATAATAACTAAGCCAAAAACTTTCATCTGATATACAGAACTTAACTAGTCACAAATATTATAAATAGTTATACTTAGCAGGTAAAAAAATATTCTAACTATCCCAAAATAGACCATCTTTGTTTAATGTCTTTTGATAGAATCAAATACTTATACTTATTCTTAAGAATTAGTTAATGTCAGACCCTACAAGGAATTTATGAAATATTTCTAATTTAAGAGGTTTTGTCAACAAGTTGATTTCAGATACCAAAAAAGATAAATTAACGGTTCCTTTTGTAAGATATCTAAGAAACTGAAATCTTATTGTGTTTGGAATGTTCATGTAAAACTAGATTTTTAGACAACTTAATAGTTGAAGTATTATCACACAACTTTGTTCATTCTGTTTGAGAGTGACTAATCTCTTTGAGTATCTTCCTCATTCAAATAGCTTGACATGCATAAGCACTAGCAGCAACAAACTCAACTTCTGTGGTGCATAAGGTGATTATAGGCTGCTTATGAGAAACCAAGCTACTGGTTCTTCACTCATCATAAACACATAGCCTGAAGTACTCTTGCTATCTTCGATGTCTCCAACATAGTGACCAACAAATCCAATTGATATGAACCAAGAGACATCAATCATACAATATACTTCAATGAAGATATGAAGAAAAGGTTGTCAAAATTATCAAAAGATGTTTCAATTCTGCTACATTGAAGAAGAATAAAGTTTGATTGTTGTAAATTCTGGGTGGGTTACAATTTAGAGTAATTGTATTTAATTTAGAGTAATTGTATTTCATTATTGTATTTTAAGACTATTTATTTACTTTAGGTTACATTTACATAATGAAATACAATAACTCTAAATTGTAATCTACCCAAAATTTATAACATGAAACTTCATTCTTCTTCAATGGAGCATGAATTGAAACATCTTTTGATAATTTTGACAACCTTTTCTTCACATCTTCATTGAAGTATATTGTATGATTGATGTCTCTTGGTTCATATCAACACGTATGGGCTGTATGTAGAGTATATGGTACACATCCAAAGTTTACCTGTTAGGACAGCACCGTAGGGAAAACGAAACGAAACGAAAGATAGGCCCCATCATTTCATTGCATGTGATTGTTGCATTTAACCCCAATAGTGGGGTCACTTACTGAGTATTTCTTTAAATACTCAAGTCATGTGCTACTACATTTTTCAGGTTAAGGAAGGGCATTCCTGTACGGCTGACGACGGCATCGCAACTCGAGACCATGACACATGCATAGGGTAGTGGTATTTATTTTCTTAGTCTTAGGCTCGTATAGGATGTTTTTAACTTAAACTCTTATTCATTTTATTTAGTCTTTTGTTGTGTCGTTTTAAAGATGTTTTCGAAACACGTAAGTCCATGGCTGTGTTTTAAGATAAAGGTTATGTTTTATGGAATTTAAATGAAGTCTTCCGCATTCAATGTTTATGGTATGTATACAGTAGCGACCTTAAATTAAGTAGAAAATTTCGGGTCGTTACACATAGAAAGGAAGAACTTAAGGAATTTAAATGTTCCATGAAGAAAAGTTTGATATGGCTGACTTAGGTAAGATGAGATTTTTTATTGGAATAGAGGTAATACAAATGTTAGATGGTATCTCTATATGTCAAAGAAAGTATTCTGCTGAAATTTTAAATCGATTTGGCATAGAAAATTACATATTATTCTAGAATAGAAAAATACACATTATTCTAGAATAGAAAAATTGACAAAGATGAAAATGGTGCAAAAGTAGGTGTACCTTAATATAAACAAATAATGGAAAGTCTGATGTATCTCACAGCCACATATACTGATCTTATATTTTTTGTAAGTTTGATTAGTTGTTTTATGACATGTCCAACACAACAACATTTTGCTGCAGTTAAAAGTGTTTTAAGATACTTGAAAGGTACTGTAAATTATGGTTTATTTTACAAAAAGGGAGGAGTTAGTGATTTAATTGGATTTGTTGATAGTGACTATGTTGGAGACATTGAAGATAACAAGAAAGGGAGGAGTTAGTGATTTAATTGGTGATATGAACCAAGAGACATCAATCATACAATATACTTCAATGAAAATGTGAAGAAAAGGCTGTCAAAATTATCAAAAGATGTTTCAATTATGCTACATTGAAGAAGAATAAAGTTTGATTGTTGTAAATTCTGGGTGGGTTACAATTGAGAGTAATTTAGAGTTATTGTATTTTAAGACTTTTTATTTACTTTGGTTACAATTATATAATGGCTAATTATGGTCATTAAGTATGAATGTTACGACTTTTGGATTTCATTTTGAGGCTATATAAAGTCATGTATGTTGTATATTTGTAAGGTAGACTTGGAAAATATAGTAAAAGAAGCATTTGTGCTTTTCTTTAGCCAATGGCTAAGTTTCTTTGCAATTCTATGTAGTTTAGATTGCATGTAGAATCATTCAAGCTCGACATGATCAATCTTGCTTGTGGAGTGATTCGAATCTCAAACAAGTGTTTGAGATATTTGATCAACAAGAGTCATTCAAGCTAGACATGATCGATCTTGCTTGTGGAGTGATTCGAATCTCAATCAAGTGTTCTTGCCTTGAGATATTCGATCAACAAGGTAATCCGAATCTTATTCCCCTTGTAGTTGATTTCCTTATCTTATCATTTGGTATCAGAGCTTCAGGCTCAAGATCGGATATATGTTTCCTTTGCGTTTCTTCTCAATTTGATTTTTATTTATTTTTATCTTTTTAGTTTTTAATCGACCCAGAGTTCAAAATTCAATCTTTGCTCTATTTAAAATTTTGAGAGGTGAGAATGAGAGCTTCATTTGTGTAACTGAGTGTAAAAAGAGTGTCCTAAAATTTCCTTGAGTGTATACTCGTGAGGAGAGTGTTGTGAGGTCCTTCGTATTTCCATAACTTATTTTTTGCAGCAAAGTTTCACAAATAGATTCGAGGACGAATCCTCTTGAAGAAGTGGAGAATGATATGAACCAAGAGACATCAATCATACAATATACTTCAATGAAGATGTGAAGAAAAGGTTGTCAAAATTATCAAAAGATGTTTCAATTCATGCTACATTGAAGAAGAATGAAGTTTGATTGTTGTAAATTTTGGGTGGGTTACAATTTAGAGTAATTTAGAGTTATTGTATTTTAAGACTTTTTATTTAATTTCGGTTACATTTACATAATGGCTAATTATGGCCATAAAGTAGGAATGTTACAACTCTTGGAATACCTTTAGTAGTTTCATTTTTGAGGCTATATAAAGCCATGTATGTTGTATTTGTAAGGTAGACTTGGAAAATATATAAAAAGAAGCATTTGTGCTTTTCTTTAGCCAATGGCTAAGTTTCTTTGCAATTCTATGTAGTTTAGATTGCATGTAGAATCATTCAAGCTCGACATGATCAATCTTGCTTGTGGAGTGATTCGAATCTCAAACAAGTGTTTGAGATATTTGATCAACAAGAATCATTCAAGCTAGACATGATCGATCTTGCTTGTGGAGTGATTCGAATCTCAATCAAGTGTTCTTGCCTTGAGATATTCGATCAACAAGGTAATCCGAATCTTATTCCCCTTGTAGTTGATTCCTTATCTTATCATTTGGTATCAGAGCTTCAGGCTCAAGATCGGATATATGTTTCCTTTGCGTTTCTTTTCAATTTGATTTTTATTTATTTTCATCTTTTTAGTTTTTAATCGACCCAGAGTTCAAAATTCAATCTTTGCTCTATTTAAAATTTTGAGAGGTGAGAATGAGAGCTTCATTTGTGTAAATGAGTGTAAAAAGAGTGTCCTAAAATTTCCTTGAGTGTATACTCGTGAGGAGAGTGTTGTGAGGTCCTTCGTATTTCCATAACTTATTTTTTGCAGCAAAGTTTCACAAATAGATTCGAGGACGAATCCTCTTGAAGAAGTGGAGAATGATATGAACCAAGAGACATCAATCATACAATATACTTCAATGAAGATGTGAAGAAAAGGTTGTCAAAATTATCAAAAGATGTTTCAATTCATGCTACATTGAAGAAGAATGAAGTTTGATTGTTGTAAATTTTGGGTGGGTTACAATTTAGAGTAATTTAGAGTTATTGTATTTTAAGACTTTTTATTTAATTTCGGTTACATTTACATAATGGCTAATTATGGCCATAAAGTAGGAATGTTACAACTCTTGGAATACCTTTAGTAGTTTCATTTTTGAGGCTATATAAAGCCATGTATGTTGTATTTGTAAGGTAGACTTGGAAAATATATAAAAAGAAGCATTTGTGCTTTTCTTTAGCCAATGGCTAAGTTTCTTTGCAATTCTATGTAGTTTAGGTTGCATGTAGAATCATTCAAGCTCGACATGATCAATCTTGCTTGTGGAGTGATTCGAATCTCAATCAAGTGTTCTTGTCTTGAGATATTTGATTAACAAGAATCATTGAAGCTAGACATGATCGATCTATGATATGAACCAAGAGACATCAATCAATTGATCATACAATATGCTTCAATGAAGATGTGAAGAAAATATTGTTGAAATCATCTTTTGATAATTTTGACAACCTTTTCTTCACATTTCATTGAAGCATATTGTATGATTGATGTCTTTTGGTTCATATCAATATACATAACACATAGGAAGCATATCGATCCATAGACAATTCACACATATCAATATATATGACACGTGCAGAATCACAGGGCACGTGTCAACATCAAATATAACCATGCCGATAGTAAGGTCACTTACCTGGCTAGCTTAAGTCGTTGTCATGAATATATCTTTAATGAAAGTTCGATTCCGTCTTTTGAAATCCGAGTCAACCTATATGAGCTCATGACATTAGTTTGAGGTTTAGGTTTGAACTCTACAACATTATTTCTCTAATTTACATTGGTCCATGGTTAAGAGTCTTAAAATGTTGTATATCTATAATTATATTTTTAGTAAGAATCTTATTTTTCATGGTGACTGTTGTATAAGAAAATAGATAAGTTATTTCAAGTTATTCTCTGCTTACTACTCTCTCTATTTAACCTCTGCTTTTACCTTTTCCTCTTAGTTTGTGGTTTTTAAGCTATTTCAAGTTATTCTCGGCTTTACTACTCCTGTATTGTTTACCTCTATATTTAGTTTGTGGTTT
>NC_036653.1:2225609-2294020 GCF_002806865.2 Cucurbita pepo subsp. pepo
TTTTTTTTTTTTTTTTTTTTTTTTTTATCAGTTGCCTTTTAATTCTGTTGTCATTGGTCATTCTATCTTTAATCTATTCATTGCTACTGATAAAAATTTAATCTAATATTACGAGAGGTTAGTGGGGAGGAGTGGAGAAATGTTTTTTTTTTTAATTAATTAATTAATATTATTATTATTTTAACTTTTTTTTTTTTTATAATTGTTTTTATTTGTTTATTTGTTTATTTATTTTTGGGCTATTACACTGTGACTCGAACACAAGGCCAAGACTTGTGCCAGCGGCTTCAAAGAAAATCCCACAAGTTCTTCCTTGAGTGAATTTCATCTCATGATATTATGTTCACAACTTCTTATTTGGTCTAGTCTCCAATATGGAAGGCAATAAATCAACTAAAAGAGTCATTCTCACCCATGCAAATTAAAGGACAAACCCTCACAGGCTCTTCATAACTCACTCTAAGATTAAGATTGAGTGTCCCTCACAGGCTCTTCATAACTCACTCTAAGATTAAGATTGAGCCGCGTATGATAATCATGTAAAATACTAATCTTCTCAATTAACAGATTTATAAGGAGAGATTAAATATTTTTTTGGACAAACTCATTGTTTGGGTACCCCCACTTACATGTCTTCACATGAACGATTTGGATCAAGTCATTTGTAACTATAAAAAAGTGGGTCTTATCAATAGTGTTACTAGATAAGGCCCCAACCTTATTCATATACTATAGATTCCTTAGGTTATTACTTGAACACGATTCTCTTATATGTCAGGTTCAAAATTACATTAATAAACTTGGATTTTCATGACATGGATAATAATTTAATTAGAAATAAAATAATAAAAATTATTGTTAGAAACTAAATAATTAATTACGAGGCGGTATAAATCCCAATGTCATCATCTCTAGTAAATAAAAGATTATCAACATAAATGTATCTATGTCATGGGCATGGGGATGCTTATCCGTTATGTTATATTAGTATGGATGCGTACCTTCAATATTAATGTTCGCCATGATATCATGCGAGCCTTTTCTTTTTGGTGGCATCTGATGACGCGTTAGCATATTGTGCCCGACCAAGTTAGACCTAAGAAATATGTAAACGAGCCCGCCTGGTGAGTCAACGTGTGCATGCATGGATCGTGTGTGAGGAGTACTATACATCCAATCCTATCTGAAATTGGAAAGAGTCCATGGTCATGTTGCGGTTTTTAAAAAATAGGTCTCATCATTATATGTATGTGATTATATTATTAACCCAACAGTAGGATGCTGAGTATTCTTTACGAATGATGGTGAATGTTGGAATGGCAATATAAGTTAAGATAGGGTGGTAGTATTTATTTTTTATTTAATGATACGTGGATCTTTATTTTTGCATGCAACAACTATGCTATTTCTATTTTCTTGTTTTAAACTTGACGGGGATGTCCATGACTTCCTTTTGAAAATGTTTTATTTTAAATTTTTTTTTGCATATGTTAGTTAAGGCAAAATCACGTCTAAATAAATTATAAGTACCAATAATATCATGTACATAAGTCATAAGGATAACATGACCAAATGAATTACTTAAATTCTGGAAGTTTATAGTCATAGACATTAGGGGCAATATGGTCATTTTCTACCTAACTTATGGTTTGAGCCCCAAACATAATCCAATGGTCACGGAATGCTACCAGTCCCTTAAAAGTCATTAATTTAGGTCATATATAAATTTGTAAGATCAGTGCCAAACAATCGATTAAAATTGGCTAATAATATTTGTTTAAAACTAAATACAGAATAGGAGGGAAGAAAGATTTGGTGAACATAATTTAAAAATAGGCAAGAAATTCCATTAAATTTTGTCTAGTAACCATATATTCCCTACAACTGTCGTAATAGAAAATAAGATATTTAGTGAAAATAGCATTTTAGATATATAGATATATATATATAACATTTCAAGACTTTTAACAATAGACCAATGTAAATTAGAGAAATAATGTTATAAGTAAAAACTTGAAACTGACGTCATGGGCTCACATAGGTTGACTTGGATTTTAAAAGACAAAATTGAACTTTCATTAAGGATATATTCGTGATAACAACTAACCAGGTAAATAGCCTTACTATCGGCATGATTATATTTGATGTTGACATGTGCCATATATATTCATGTGTGTGAATTTTTTGTGAATCGATATGCTTATGATATGTTATAATATTTATGGTACGATGTGTTCAATGATATGTTTGAGATAGGATACGAGAAAGATGCACTAAATGTAATGTAACGATAGGAGTAAGACATGTTCATGAAACGTTAAGGTTAGGTTACGTATCGAAATGCTATGGTATGAGAGATAGATAACAACAATATGGTCACGATCGGTTGTGGGTAGAAAGGGATAAGATTATGATAGATTGATAGAACGATAGCATTAGGATGCGTTCCTATAATGTTACGACTAAGGTACATTCAAGTAACGATACGATTGTGATATGTTTAAGGACGTTAAGGCTATGATAAGTTAGGGAAATATATGACCACAAAATGTTTATGATATAATATGATTATGATAAGACATGTGAAGAATATATATNATATATATATATATATATATATATATATATATATATATATATATATATATATATATACATGTGATCGATTGACATGTTTATGATATGATATATTGTGATGTAATATGTTATGTTTAGATTGTTTTGTGTGACCATTGAGGTAATTATTGTATGAGTCGCACGTTATGAAATAATATGTTAAAAGCATAGAGCATTATGTTATGTCTCCTAAATTGTATGTATACAACATGTTATGAATGACATGATATCACGATAAATGTAATAGCCGAAAAGTAAATAAAGAAATAAACAAATAAAAAAAAAACTTTATAAAAAATAGTTAAAATAATAATAATAATAAATTAATTAATTAATTAAAATTAGAATTAAAAAAAAAAAAAATCATTCCCCACCTCTCTCCACTATTCCTTTGTCCCTTCCCACAATTATCTCTCCTCGATCCATCCCACCTGCCAAAAGAAAAAGAAAGAAACAGAAAAACAACAATGGTCAGATCTGAGAAGAAGTACAATGGCTTTCGGTAGATTGCAGATTTAGAGATTTTTGTCAGTTATTACGGTAAAATCCTATCTCATATTTCCTTTTCCTTTATAGTTATGGTGATAAGAAATTAATTTAGGATCAAATCTTGTTTCCTATCTTAACAGTGTGTAATAATCAGATCCCATATACAATTATTAGATTTTTGTTAGCATTTTAATTATACGATAAGGTTATAACTTAGATTCAATAAAATTTTAGGTGGCAAATCTATGAACTAAAAGATCATAGTCTGTACTTAAAATTGACCAGTAATATCTGACAATTGAAAAACCTATTTACAGAATGAAAAGGATTAGAGAGAGAGAGGGAGATTGAGGAAAGATTTGTTAAACATTATTTAACAATAAAAGTAAATATGGCAGGGACTCCTTTCAATTTTAAAACCTATTTACAGAATGAAAAAGATTAGAGAGAGAGGGAGGGAGATTAAGGAAAGATTTGTTAAGCAGTATTTAACAATAAAACGAAATATCAAACAGGAGTGAGCTCCTTCCAATTTCGTGTAACAGAAAATATCACAATTTTTATTGGAGGGTAGTGAGATTCTTTCAATTTTGTCTAACAAAGATCAGAATTTTACTATTGGTCAATGTAAATTAGGGAAATAATTTTATAGAGTTCAAATTGAAACTATGTCATGAGCTCATATAGGTTGACTCGGATTTCAAAGAACGGAATTGAACTTTCATTAAAGATATATTTGTGACAACGACTTAAGCTATCCAGGTAAGTGACCTTACTATCGGCATGGTTATTTTTTATGTTGACACGTGCCCTGTGGTTCTGCACGTGTCATATATATTGATATGTGTGAATTGTCTGTGGATCGATATGCTTCCTATATGTTATGTTATGTTATATAATATGTGGATTGTATGATAATAATTATCGTACGATGTGCTCTAGGAGATTTTTGAGATAGGATACGAGAAGGATGCACAAAACGAAATGTAACGATAGGAGTAAGATACGTTCATGAAACGTTAGAGTTAGGTTACACACCGAAGTGCTATGGATAGGAGAGAATGGTGAAAGAATACGGTTAGGTTATTGGTAGAAAGGGTTAGGTTTGTGATAGATTGATAGAACGATAGCATTAGGGTACGTTCTTGTGACGATATGACTAAGGTACGTCACGTAATGATATGTCTGTGATAGGTATAAGAATATTAAGGCTATGGTAAGTTAGAGAACGATATGACTATGAAGTGTTTACGTTATGACTTGTTTATGATATGATGCATTGTATGCTAGATTATGGTGCTTAAGTACGTAGTTATGTGAACGTGAATGTATGCTTTTAGTCTGATGTGATGTGTAATGCATGTAACGATGTGTGGTCCTTGAACGATTATGGCTTGTTTGTATGAATATTTGAATGTAACTGCATGAATTGTATGACATGAAATACGGTAAATTGCATGAAACATAACCCTGTTAGGAATATGTATGATATGTAAAGAAATGAGAATGAGAATGACATGTAAGCATGAAAACGTGACAGGGGGTTATGTTCATTAATGATAACTGTAGGACTAGTGGGACCTCATGCATATTGTGTGCTCATGCATTTGGGGGGATACCCCTATCCCATCACGAGGGTACGGACGCGTACATCCAATGGCAGGACAACGATCGTTATGCTTTGCATAGCGCTGCCGTGACGGTTTTAGTTTTAACGGGTCCCGGTGGGCCCCCAGAGCATGCCCACCGGCTAGGGACAGTGGCCCAGCGGTGTGCGAACTAGCTGGTGAGCTCATACTCGCACGTATGGGCTGCGTGTAGAGTATATGGTACACGTCCACGATTACCTGTTAGGATTACACCGTAGGGAAAATGAAACGAAACGAAACGAAAAAGAAACGAAACGAAACGAAACGAAATGAAACGAAACGAAAGATAGGTCCCATCATTTTATTGCATGTGATTGTTGCATTTAACCCCAATAGTGGGGTCACTTACTGAGTATTTCTTTAAATACTCAAGCCATGTGCTACTACATTTTTCAGGTTAAGGCAAGGCATTCCTGTACGGCTGACGACGGCATCGCAACTCGAGATCATGGCACATGCATAGGATAGTGGTATTTATTTTCTTAGACTTAGGATAGAATAGGATGTTTTAAACTTAAACGCTTATTTATTTTATTTCGGGTCTTTTGTTGTGTCGTTTTAAAGATGTTTTTGAAACACGTAAGTCCATGGCTGTGTTTTTAAGTTAAAGGTTATGTTTTATGGAATTTAAATGAAGTCTTCCGCATTCAATGTTTATGGTATGTATACAGTAGCGACCTTAAATTAAGTAGAAAATTTTGGGTCGTTACAATAAATGACATGAATGTAAGACGATTGCGGGTTATATTTAATGATGTCGAAAATGGAAAAATATTGGGACCTCATGCATTATGTGTGCTCATGCATTGGGGGATACCCCTATTTCACCACGATGGTACGGACGTGAACACTAATGGGCAGGGGGTACGATCATTATATTTTACATAATGTTGTCGTGACGGTTACAAGTTCTAACGGGTGTCTGGCCTAAGGAACTCCCAGAGTATGCTCCCCCGACAAGGAAGGTGGCCCAGCGGTGTGGGAACTGACTGGTGAGTCCATACTCGCACGTATGAGTTGTGTGTAGAGTATATGATACACATCCAAATTACCCGTTAGGACATTACCATAGGAAAATAGATTGAAAGAATAGATCCCGTCATTGCATTAGCATGTTCTTGTATTTAACCCCCAATAATGGGGTCACTTACTGAGTATTTGTTTAAATACTCAAGCCACGTGGTACTTCTATTTCAGGTTAAGGCAAGACATTCCTGTACTAATGCTGTCGTGACGGTTACTAGTTCTAACGGGTGTCTGGCCTAAGGAACTCCTAGAGTATGCTCCCCCGACAAGGAAGGTGGCCCAGTGGTGTGGGAACTGACTGGTGAGTCCATACTCGCACATATGGGTTGTGTGTAGAGTATATGATACACATCCAAATTACCCATTAGGATAGTACCATAGGAAAATAGATTGAAAGGATAGGTCCCGTCATTGCATTCGCATGTTCTTGTATTTAACCCCCAATAATTGGGTCACTTACTGAGTATTTCTTTAAATACTCAAGTCACGTGGTACTTCTATTTCAGGTTAAGGCAAGACATTCCTGTACGGCTGACGACGGCATCACAACTCGAGACAATGGANTTTTTTTTTTTTTCTTTTATTTCATTTTCTTTTCTTTCCTCACTACCCTCTCATCCTGCTCCATTAGGAAATGAGGCTGAAAGGACAAAAATACCTCACCAGATTCACTTGGACTATTTTCTAAATTTTTTAATATCTTCTTTTATATTTTTTTGGATTCCGTNTAGACTAGGATAGGATGTTTTTAATTTAAACGTTTATTTATTATATTTAGCCTTTTGTTGGGTCGTTTTTAAAAGTGTTTTCAAAACACGTAAGTCCAAGGCTATGTTTTAAGATAAAGGTTATGTTTCATGAAAGTTTAAATGAAGTCTTTCCACATTCAATATTCATGATATGTATACAGTATCGACCTTAAATTAAGTAGAAAATTTTGGGTCATTATAGATCTTCACGAACCCTAGTGGGTGAAACTAGATACCATGATCATGGAGCAGTAGAAGCTCAAGGACCGACAGGCCTTAGGGTTGATCCGATTGACGTTGTCCAGGAACGTGACATTCATCATGATCAAGGAGAAGACAACGTCAGATCTGTTGAAGGCGTTGTCAAATATGTACGAAAAACTGTCGGCTATGAACAAGGTGTATTTGATACAGAGATTGTTCAATCTATAAATGTCTGAAGGTAGATATGTTGCTGATCATATAAAGAATTCAATATGATTGTCAATCAACTGAATTTGGTGGATATTAATTTCGAAGATGAAATTAAAGCATTGATTTTGATGTGATCTTTACCCGAGTCGTGGGATACTGTTGTTGTCGCGATCAGCAGTTTTGGAGGATTTGAGAAACTGAAGTTTGATGAAATTCGAGATGTAGTTCTCAATGAAAGTATTCACAAACGAAAAATTGGAGATTCATCCGGCAATGCTCTCAGTGTTGATCGAAAGGAAGAAGTAAATTAAGGAGCCCAAACAAACATGGGCGATCAAAATCAAAGAACCAGGAAAAATCTCCAAACAAATCAAACGTAAAGTGTTGGAGCTAGCTAACCCATGATACCTTAGAACTTCACTTGCATTTTTTTCGGTTTTGGTCCATCATTGATTGCTATAACTTCCTCTTCATCTACTTCTACCCCTACCAATTATGAAGTCAAGAAAGTTAATTTTTTCCGTGCAAAAACTACACTTTTTAAAATTAGCATAAAGCTTTTTTTTTTTTTTTAAGAGTAATCAAAATTGACTTAATGTGCTCCACATACTTTGGCAAACTCTTCGAATAAATTAAAATATCATCAAAATAAAGAACATGTTTTCCCAAATATTCTCTCAAAACATGATTCATTAAGCCAGTAAATATACTAAGAGCATTAGTCAACCCAAAAGACATAACAAGTCATTCATACAATCCAAACTTAGTTTTGAAAATTGTTTTCCATTCATCTCCTGCATGCATTCTAATGTGATGATATCAAGATTTCAAATTAATCTTTGTAAATAGACATGAACTATGCAATTCATCAAGCATATCGTCTAGCCTAGGAATAAAATGTCGATATTTTACAGTGATTTTGTTGATGGTTCTACAATCAACGCACATGCTCCACGTTCCATCTTTCTTTGGCACCAATAAGACTGATACAGAACATGGATTCAAACTTTCTCGTATATAGCCCTTCTCCATGAGCTCCTCTACTTGTCTCTTAATTTCTTTTGTCTTAGTTGGGTTGGCTCTATAAGCTGCCCTGTTATGAATGACAACTCCTAGAATGAAGTCTATTTTATGTTCAATACTCGTAATAAGAGGTAATCCTTTAGGTACTTCATCTTGGAACACGTCCTCAAATTCCTATATTGAAACACACTAGGGAAAGACAAGTTGTTATCGTTAGAGACCAAGCATACTTTTTGTAGTATTTATGTGGTTTTCTTTTTTTGTGAAAATATTGTCCTTCTAACCTCTCGGGCCAAACAACTTACTTTCTTTCCTTTTTTTTTCCAATTTCATTCTTCTTTTCACTATTTTTTTTCTCTCAATTTCATTCTTCCTCGTTCTTTGACAGTTAGGACGATCCAAGAGTCCAAACCTATTCTCCTCCACAGGGTGAGGAGGTCTCATGGAGGGACCATGGTCCGAAAGTGCCTTCTCATGGCTAGATTATAGTACCAATTTCTCCTTTTCTTTCCTTTTTTTTTTTTTCTTTTATTTCATTTTCTTTTCTTTCCTCACTACCCTCTCATCCTGCTCCATTAGGAAATGAGGCTGAAAGGACAAAAATACCTCACCAGATTCACTTGGACTATTTTCTAAATTTTTTAATATCTTCTTTTATATTTTTTTGGATTCCGTTATTTTTCTAAGCATTTTTCTCTTCTACATTATCTTAAAATTCATTTTCTAATACTTTTAATAAAATTTTGGAAGTTCGAGCTTAAAAGAAAATTGAAAATTTAATTCTAGTTACGACATAGAGGGAAAATCGAAAATTTTATTCTAATCCTTATGCAGTCTCAAAATATTTTATGGAAAAGATTCAGAATATGGGAGCAAGAAATTAAAGGCTTGCTAGAACTTTTTCCCATTTCCTTAATATAAATTTCCAAATGAAATGCTTATTTCTAATACTTTTTCCAACTATTGTTCGAAATTCTAAAATGAACAATCAACAAAACTATTCATACTTATTATATATGAAAGGAATAAATTTCATTAGGTTTTTAGATCCCTATTTGGTCTAACTGTCTAAAATGGTAACTTATTTAGTATTTGGTCCAATTTTATACAAATTAAATATTTTTGAGTTCAACTTTATACAAACTCAAAATATATGATACCTTCACTCACAATTTGAATCAAATCATTTGTGGTTCGTATTAACACCTATATCAAATATATATATATATAGTTTAAGATTAACTAATAATCTTAAATTTTTTTTAGGTCAACTATATGTTTTTCTTAGGATCCTTCCATAACGTCTAAGTTCAAGATTTTCTTATGCAATAAGATAAGTATTAAATTATAAATTATAAATAAGATAATTAATTATGAGATTTTATGACATAAATTACAACCCGTTTATTAACCCACTATGAAATTATAATTGATAATGTATGATTTATATGCTTCCACGTGGCATGATTCCAAATTTAAATATATATATATATAATTGTGAATTACTTCTTCATTAATAGAACCATATTTAGTTTTTCAATTACTAAATTTCAATTATATTTTAAAAGTTTTTTTAATTGAATTAGTTTGAAACTTAAAATTAAGTAATTAAGTATGGTTAAATTTTGATTCCATTTTAATTTTTAATTAATTTTAAAATTTTAATTAATTAATAAATAATTTATTATATTTACAGTATATATAAAAAATATATATAATAAGAATAAGATAAGCGGATAGCGGGAATCAAACCCGCATCATTAGCATGGAAGGCTAGGGGTTATGACGTTGATTGGTAAAATTATTTTCAAAATATAACTTAATTTTGAAATTTTTTCTTAAACAAAATTATACAACAAGACAAATAAACACATCAGTTGGATCAAGGGCTCATAAACTTTATTTCTAAAATTCCATCAGATCTAAAGAAGAAATTCAATTGCTAACCTCACGATAAATAAATCAGGTAGAAAAATATTGAAAGCATTCGAATTAGAATTGTTATCCGAAGAGGCTTGCTTTACACAAAAATCAAAGCTATCAAAAGAAGAAAAAGAAAAAAAAAAAAAATGAAATCAAGCCTTCGCCATGTATTATTATTATTACTCTATCACGCTGGACTGTGCGGTTTCTTCATTCACGAGATCGGATTGTCCTCTCCGCCTGTGTTACCAATAACAGTAATAATATAGCATCAATGTATATGAGATGCCTATCTATAAAGCAAATCAAGGATTTGAAGAACCTGCAGAATGTGGTGGAAACAGTCGCGTAAAATGTAGTATTCCCAGTTAACCTTCTTGTAGGCTTCATTGCAACTGCAAGCAATTAATAATATGAAGATTTTATTTCCTTCAGATACGCCGAAATCAACGTACGACGCTCTTACCGCTCGACGTCGCTGGTCCCGCAAGAGCGTTGCAGCTCTGCACAGGCTTCTGCCACTCGCTTTCCACCGAGGCTGTTATGTTGTTACACATCACCATCCGTTAATTCCGCTCTATTTTCGTACAGATCTTTATGAAAATAACATTATTCAAGCTAATCACAGAGTTCTCTTAAGAAATTGAAAAACGCCTCCTCTATTTATTCAATCCAAACAGGCGGATTATGATGATGGATCTAGATTCAACAAATTTTTAGAAACGATTTCTAGTGCAGAAATACGGGAGAAATTACTCCGATTCTCATAAACTAAAACGGAATTGAGTGAATTACCGAGCGGCGTTTCCCTTGATTTGTTCTATGATAGTTGCCAAACCTTGAAAATCCACATTCTCGTTTTTCCTACAGGAAACAAAAGATTGAAATCGAAGAGGAAAGTAGAACTACGCATCGAGGAAATGCGAAATGTGTAGGGATCCGAATCGTTACAGAGATTTTTCGACTCTATCTAGCTTTGGTTCGGCATCATCGCAAAATAGAGCCAACATATTTCGATTATCGTATAAATTTCCAAGGCTGCTGAAGTTTTCGTCAAGAAATCCCTGGATAAAACACGGAAACTCATCGTCTTAATCCGATAACTGAAGAGAAAAACAGAGAGTTTGGATCGTCTTAATCCGATAACTGAAGAGAAAAACAGAGAGTTTGGATTGAAGAGGATGACCTGGTCGCGCAAAGCATTGATGAACTTGTTGAGCATGTGTCTCTGAGGATGTTCGGCTTCCGACATAATTTGTTTTCGATGGATCGATTCTTCTTCTGTTTTCAAAAATCACACACAGTTTACAGTTTGCAGATGATCACAGCAGCTTATAAACATCTGTATTTATAGTGAAAAATTACAGCCTCAAACCTAATAAATAAATAAATAAGTAGTTAGAGAGAGACTGAAATCTGTTACATGTTGAAATCGTCCTAATTATTTTTTTTATATTAAAATTATCCTTTTTAATAGCGGTTACTTATTCTATTTTTTTTAGTTTTCAAATAATTTTTAATAATTTTATTAAAACCTTTTGTCAAAGATAAAATCATTTCTTTTTCTAATTTATTAAAATAATTTTTAATAATTTTATTAAAACCTTTCTCAAGGATAAAATCATTTCTTTTTCTAATTTATTAGTGTAATAATGATACATATTTTATTTATGAGATTTAAGTAATTCATTAATTAATACCAAATTGAAAAATGTTAAAATTATAACATCAAATTGAAATCGACTGAATGGCAAAATATAAGAACTTTGGGTTATTTTTCAATTAAAAAATTGAAATAAATGCAAACTATATGAATAATAATAGTAATGATAATTTGATTAAATGGAATAAAATTCGAATTTTAGAAAAAAACAGGAAATCGTTACAAAAGTCCGATAGACCATCAATAACCTAACCATGACAGGTTGAAGAATTATAAGTATTTACGTTACTCGCGTAAATACGTTGGCCTGGCCGAAATAACTAGAGGGTTTATAAGTATTTACGGTTCCTCGTCGTAGAAATACATTGGCCTGGCCGAAATAATCAGAGAGTTTAAATATTAGTGTCCCTCTTATTACTGTATTCTCACCAATGTTTGCCTTACTCAAGCCGACATTCTCACTTCTGCTTCGTCCACCACTGCTCGCGTGGGTGCTTCCCTCTAAGGCGTAACGCTCCCCTACCGATGCATTTTGACATCCCCCAGCTTCGGCAGATCGCTTAGCCCCGTTCATCTTCGGCGCAAGAACGCTAGAATTAAGAAATGGAGGTAAAGGCTACGAACTGAAGTAAAGAAGTGATTAAATCCCCTCTTATTACGAATTAAGAAATGGAGGCAAAGGCTACAAACTAAGAAATGAAGTAAAGTGATACGAACTAAGAAATGGAGGTAAAGGCTAAGAAATGAAGTAAATGATTAAATCTTAGTGTTTCTTTTTATTATCTTAGTGTCTTTAGAGGTAAACGGGTATGAATGAAGAAATGGGATAAGGTGGTGATTAAATCTTAGCGTCCTGAATAGAATTATTTGGACTCCAATTATATTCAATTATAGTTTTTGGTTATTTGAAATACGAAAAATGATTTTTTTTTTTTTTTTATTTGTACTTCAATTATATTCAATTATAGTTTTTGGTTATTTGAAATACGAAAAATGATTTTTTCTTTTTTTTTTGTTAAATACTANAAAAAAAAAAAAAAAATTATAGTTTTTAGTTATTTGAAATAGTTTGAGGTGTTTTGATTATTGTGGAAATAATTTTAGCTACAAAATGTTACCAAAAAAAATTATAGTTTTTAGTTATTTGAAATAGTTTGAGGTGTTTTGATTATTGTGGANTTTTTTTTTTTTTTTTTTTTTTTTTTTTTTTTGTTATTTGAAATACTGGAAGGAATGATTTTAGTTACAAATAATAGACGAAATATTTTTTTTTATTTTAGTTACAAAAAAAAAAAAAAAATTATAGTTTTTAGTTATTTGAAATAGTTTGAGGTGTTTTGATTATTGTGGAAATAATTTTAGCTACAAAATGTTACCAAAAAAAATTATAGTTTTTAGTTATTTGAAATAGAAAGAAATAATTTTAGTTATAAGAAAGAGTATGAAATGATTTTAGTTATAAATAGTTAAGAGTACTCCTAAATAAATGTGCCCCTGGAAACAACATACATGTCACACACAAACTCAAACCTACCCATTCCGCAAAATATACACCTTTCTAAACACCAACTGAAACATTAATCAGAACCACCTCTAACCCTACATGTACACACTTACACAAACTACGATTTTCACATACTACAACTAAGACCTCTAGAAACACACTCACGCAACGGATATCGCATTTCATACTCTTGATGCCAAAACACATAAAACGATAACTAAATCCAGCTATAAACACCCACACTCAAAGATACAGCACTATTCCAGAATACCAATAAATCCTAAATACCAAACTATAAGTATCCCGCACCCCTTAATCCTGTCCGATGTATCAGTCGGAAACCTCCTTGTGTGGTTAGGCACCCTCCACTGTGCGCACAAGCCGAAGGCGTAGTGGCAATTCCTTCGGCTACTGTAGAATAAGGCTACAGAGCGGGGCTAGAGATACGGAGGTTTGATCTTTAGACATTCAATAGGCTACTTCCTTACTCCTTACTAAGGTTGTGATGTGTAAAACTCGGATGTGATGGTTGACGTTGTTGTTAACATATATGAGTAAGGTGAGTGTGTTTGTATGTAGTTTGTCTTTTGTGTGTAAAAATATGAGTTTGTGTAAGTGTGTACATATGTGTTATTTGAGTGTTGTGATTTTCTGTGTGAGTTGTTGTTTGAAGCGGTGTATAGTTCGTGAAGTGTGTCAATTTGATTTTTTGGGTGTAATAGGGTATATGTGAGAGGTTTGTTTCCCTAAATGGGCACATTTTCTCCGGAGTACTTTTGATCCCACCGTGATATTAAGGTTTTCTGCAATTTTTCCTTAATATCATAGGGCTCTCTATAAAGGTTTTGACTTACTTACTTTCAGAGATACGAACAGTTTAGTAAGGCACCATCCACTGTGCGCAAACACCGAAGGCTTAGTGGCATCTCCTTCGGTAACTGCTTTATTGCAGCGCGAGTAAGGCCTCTGAAAAGCCAATTATATGGAATAAAAACACACAATCGTCCCCCTCACACATGTGTTCTCAAACACTAGATAGCAACCTGCAGGAGCCTCGTATAATCGGGATATCACAACCGCTGTCCCGGTGAAAAAGGTTCCTCTATTGCTATAAAGTGTTTTCTTCTAGTGTTCTGTTTTTAAGTTTTTTCAAGGGGAGAATGGACTTTTTCTATGTAATATACACTGCAAATTACCCCTAAAAACTCTCCCTGAAAGACTAAACAGTTTCACCTGAGGATTTTTTCGACTGAAAGACTATTACACACAAAACATCTGACCCTGAATCGGAGAAAGAAAGAGGCTTTCCCCATATTATCTTTGCAATAATTAGTATTCTCTTGCAAGGAAAGGAAAGCCTCTTTCTTTCTCTGATTCAGGGTCAGATGTTTTGTGTGTAATAGTCTTTCAGTAGAAAAAATCCTCAGGTAAAGATGTTTAGTCTTTCAGTGTGTGTTTTAGGGGTTATTTGCAGTGTATATTACACACAAAAAGTTCATTCTCCCCTTGAAAAAATATCAATAAACAGCACTGAATCCTTTTTAAACCTGGATGTTTTATATCCAGATTGTACGAGGATCCAGCATGTTTATATGGTGTGTTTGTTGACGTAATAAGGTCGGGTGAGCGTGACGTTCTAGCTTGACGAAATAAGCTTATTCCTCACTCGCCCTGCACCTGCAGTTACCAAAGGAAATGCCACTACGCCTTCGGTCTTGGCACTCAGTGGATGGAGCCTTATATGAAAGATTGTCTCTCAGATGATATATGTTAACAACAACGTCAACCATCACATCTGAGAAATGTAAATACAATCTTAGTAAGGAGTTAGGTGGGAGCTTATTCGCAGTCAAACGTCAAACGTGCGTATCTCTAGCCCTTGCTGTTTGAGTATTGTCCAAATGCCGTCATGTCCCGATCCATTCTCCAATGTGAAGTCTATTCACAACTATAGCTTCACATCATTGTCTGAAATCATGGTTCTATGTGCGGATTTGTTTAATGGAAACCTTATTATATGTCATAAGGTCAAAAAGCTCAAAATGCAAGACTTAATAAGGTATTAGCCCACTCACCCTGCTGTAGGATAGTCCTACGATACAGTAACCGAAGGAAATGCCACTACGCCTTCGGTATTGGCACTCAGTGGATGGAGCCCTACGGATTGTTCTACTTGGGATATTATGTTAACAACTACGTCAACCATCACATCCTAAGGGAAGACTAACAACCCGCGATAGGAGTCAGGTAGTACCTTATGAGATGTCTAAACGTCAAACCTCCGTATCTCTACCCCGCGCTGCTGGATGAGGATACTGCAGTAACCGAAGGAATTGCCACTACGCCTTCGGCTTGTGCGCACAGTGGAGGGTGCCTAACAGTAAAGGAGGGTCCGGTCAACGATGCAACAGTAAACTATGCAACCGGAAGGTTAAGGGGTGAGGGATACTTTGAGTTTGGTATTTAGGATTTCTTGGTATTCTGGAATAGTGCTGTATCTTTGAGTGTGGGTGTTTATAGCTGGATTTAGTTATCGTTTTATGTGTTTTGGCATCAAGAGTATGAAATGCGATATCCGTTGCGTGAGTGTGTTTCTAGAGGTCTTAGTTGTAGTATGTGAAAATCGTAGTTTGTGTAAGTGTGTACATGTAGGGTTAGAGGTGGTTCTGATTAATGTTTCAGTTGGTGTTTAGAGAGGTGTATATTTTGCGGAATGGGTATGTTTGAGTTTGTGTGTGTGACATGCGTTCTGAGAGTATGTTGTTTCCCTAGAGGGGCACATTTATTTAGGAGTACTTTTTTTGACAAAAATTATAGTTTTTATTTATTTGAAACAGAAAGAAATGTAAGAAATAGTAAGAAATGATTTTAGTTATAAATAGTGACAAAATTGGTGAAATGATTTTAGTTACAAATAGTTACAAAATTGGTGAAATGATTTTTGTTGACAAATTAGTGCATAACGATAAAATATTGACAAATTGGTGTATTACCAAATCAAATGAATATAGGTATTTGTTAATGATAACTCTAATAAGTGATTTTGCTAGAATAGACAATAATGAGGAGAAACAAATGAATATGGTTGAAGTTTTGCAATTAATCCCATCACTTTAATTTAGTTTCTGGACATCAATAGTTGCATTTTCAAAACTCGAATTACCTTCAGACAAACCCGAGCGAAACCATCACTTTAATTTGGTTTCCGGACATCAATAGTTGCATTTTCAAAACTCGGATTACCTTCAAACAAACCCGAGCGAAACCCGATCGAAAAAGAAAAAATAACAAAAGATTAGTTTAGATAATGAAATATTAGAGAGAGAGTCCATTGGTATCCTACTTCATCCCATAAATACAAACAAATGAAACCCTAGTTTTACATGTTTTTTTGTTTATATAAAGATAATAATCTAGTCTACAATTCTGGGCTCGAGGGTTATGAGTGAATGATATGAACTATGGAGAGGAAGATGACTACAAAACCGAGTAAACTCGTTCATGAAAATGACTCTGTTCTTTGGGTGAGACATCTGAAAAGAAAAAGAGAACCTTTCAGATTTCGACGCATCTTTGGAGGCTAAAATGAAGCCGGGGCGGGGGGCGTTCCTTGTACATAATATCTGGAAAAAAACCTGCAGATAATGAATTTTCAGGTTCTTACAATTCATAAAAATATTTGAAAGTACATTGACAATCTAAGACCTATGAGAACGAAGATATATCGAGACTAAACGTGACATCTTTGGAGGCTAAAATGCTAGCTAAAATGCTAGATCTGCTCTATTTGAAAACACGATGAAGTTTGTTTTTTTTTAAATTGTGTTCGTTTTCTCCCCATTTCTTTGTGGTAAAAACTTGGGGTTGATGAATTTTGAGAACATGTGTAGAACTAGATAAAAAAAAAAAATAATCCTGGAAGTATTTATAAGCTTAATTGTCAAAAATAAAAAATAAAAAACTAGATGGCAATCAAACGGGGCCTAATATTTCAACCAAACGATATGCATCCAAATAGTTAATGAATACGAAATACCTAAAACTTCTACTACACCATTGCCCGTGGTTGAAACTTAAAAGTCAAAAGGACATGGACATGTATTTACCTGAACACAACATGCGCAGGGATAAAGAGTCCTGAGCTTAGCTGTTGATAAGATGGTCTCGATATTCAAACGTCAAGGCTTCGGGACGGAGACATTTAAAATTTTCACATCTTGATAAGGCTTATCCGCTTTGTCTGTCTTCACTTTCTCAATTGTCTGTTAAAACCACAAGAATTTAAAATATTCTTACTTCATAAGTTACTGCTCACATTCTCATTGAATTATCAACAAAAATGTCAATTTCGTTTCCCTGATGTTCATTAATTCATTTCTAAAAAGCCATAATTATCTTTAGTTTTCTAATGTCGTTTAAGATCATCCAACTTTTATGAACATACGATTTATAGAATTTATTAATAAAATGAAAAATGTAATAAATAGAATGAATAAACAAAAGAATCCCATGCTGAACAGAAAGATAGGCCAATGATCATGACAACTAAACCATACCTGTACAACATCCATGCCTTTAACAACTCTTCCAAACACGGTGTGCTTGTTGTCCAGCCAAGGAGTGGCTACTGTTGTGATAAAAAACTGAGACCCATTTGTGTTTGGGCCTGCATTCGCCATTGAAACTGTGAAAGGCCGGTCATGCCGTAAACTGCAAAGAAATAAAGTGCCCAAACAAGAAGGTTAATATGTGCAACCTGTAAGCAGTAGCTCCAAACCTCACAAACCATACAAATTAAACAGTGAGAAGTCCCTAGTTGGATTGTATTATAGTACACTTCTCCTTCTCCAACCAATAAACTAAAGAGGTATCACGAATCATAATTTCGTTCTCCGTTGCTTATCGATTGAAAATAGTACATATCGTTTTAAATTAAAGGGAAAATTCGTTATATGGCAGCTTTTGCAGGCATAGGAGATAATAGAGGGGAGAATATGTTTTTTTCCAGAAGAATATACTCGATCTTAACGATCGAAAATCACTACCAGCAAACACTGTTCATATACATCATCATCGTAGCAGTACCGCCACCAGAAACTGCATTAAACCATTATAAGTAATCCGGACAAATGAATATTACCTTTTGTGAAATTCATCTTCAAACTCTCTTCCCCAAATAGACTGTCCACCGGTTCCATCTCCTAGAGGATCTCCTGTTTGTATCATGAAGCCTTTGATGACCCGATGAAAGATAAGATTATCATAATAGCCATTCCGGCAGTGTGTTGTAAAGTTCTCCACTGTTTTGGGACACTCCTCAGGATACAATCTCATATGGATGTCTCCCATCGTGGTATGTAATATCTGAGGAAGCATGAATTAGACAAATCAGTAGTCTCTTAATTAGAGGGAAAAAAGATAAAATCTTTTCTAACAGAAATAAACCAATAAAATAATACATAGATAAATGAATCAGTAATTAAAATGGGTTGGAAAACAGAACTTGGTATAAACATTGACATAGTTGGATACCATGTATAGCTGTGTATCTCAAAAGGTAAAAGTCCACTTACCTACTAGAAAAAAATCTACAACAATATATATATATATATATAAGAGCTGAAATGGAGAAATTCTTATTTTGTTTTCATAACAATTACATTTATAAGAAAAACATAGTAGATGAGGAAATTGTAACGCCCCAAAACAGTAGTTGGACAAGTCCAATTGGTCACTATTTCTACCTTTGTAGAGTGTACCGTAACTTTGTCTCGTGGCACATGTCCTAGGAAGGGCATCTCTTGTAGCAGTTTTGGCAACCCTAAGGGTGAATCAATTTTATGTCAAATTCTCTATAGCAAGTTTTGGCCACAACAGATGCCCTTCCCAGGACACGTGCCAAGACTTCAAGAGACCCAAGAAGGGATAAATGAGAGTTTTGGCTACAATAGATTTCGTTACTAGAACAGGTAGTGTCAAGAGATAGGGTTTCAGGAAACCCTAGAAAGACAGAAGCAATGACTAATTGGCCTCGTCCAATTCTGGTAAGTAGTTCCCTAGGGCATTATAGAATCAAACAATGCCTTGTTCTAGAATCTTTTTGAACTGGGTTTAATTTTGGAACAAAAACACTTTGGAGCAGATAGAGAAGGAAGCGAATACTTACCACATTATCAGGAAGAGATGTTGTAACCGATTTGCCAATATCTGATACCGCCAACAATTCATCAGCAGGAGGTTTTTCATTAAATACATCTCTTCCCTTTGTTGCATCTTCCGGTTCCTCTGGCTCTCTTCGACTTCATAAAATAAAACAACTTTAGATCAAAAGAACAAAAGAACAGGAGAAATGTGTGCGTGTATGTATATATTTGTAAGAAAAACACACGTAACAATGAAAGATATGGATACAAAGCGGGCATTTGTCATCAAAATAACATGAAAGACAGTATAGTTCAAAAATCTCCAAGGCCAAGTATACATCATCGTAAATTTTTCCCTTTTATATTTTTGAATTAGGAACTTATAAAACCAAGAATGAAACATGAATAAAAGGTGGAAGGGTATGGTTTCGGTTCTTAAGAAATAAAATAAACTAGAAGGTGGAAAGGAAGCCAAGATATCCTCCCAACCAACAGCTGATAAAAAAGAGAATACCAACACACAATTGATGTTAATCAAAATATGTGATCAACCATAAAAGAATTTAGCTAGAAACTCCAATGCTAACTATCTCCCAAAACTAACTAGTTCTCTTGTCAAATCCCTATAAATTCTCAAATTCCTTCCTAATAAAAAATTTAAAGGGGAGCCTTGTCAGCATTTTACCACAAGATCTTGGCCTCAGCACTGCATGAACCCATTTGAAGTCGATTAAAGAAATACAGAATAAAGGTAATTTATTCACAAATCTCCGTAACAATTTATTTTGTAATCACTCAACTTCCATTGTAAAAGTCGATTGAGGTTGTTTCCTAGAAAGCCCAGTCATCTGTAGGAGTGAGGCAACATGTTCCCCCCTCTCCCTACTTCAACTCTGCTTTTGAATGAATGGTCTTCTCTTATATACTAAAATAATAATAAAATTTAAACAATTGTTATATCAACAATCCATCCAAATTCTTAAGTGGATGAGTCATGGTAAATTTAATTTAATTATATCAATACTTTAGCACTCTTCACTTGTGGGCTTGGAAATTTGTAAAAGACATAGAAATCAATATTAATTGGGGAGCAAATGACATTAAAGGTGTGTATGGGAGTTCAAACAAAGTACCTCCTCCTCTGATACCATGTTACATCATCAATTAATCCAAAAGCTTAAGCCGATGGGTTACCATAGATTGAATTATTCCGATACTTTAACCAGACCTTCAGCCCATCAGATTGAATTATACCGATACTTTAACCAGACCTTCAACGAAATCAAAATAATAAACTGGAATGTTATCTCTAATCATTGATTGAGCCACATATCCCTCAATATTAAGACTATCATCCTTAGACTGCATGCTTTCTTTTACCAAATATTCATTCAAGTCCTTAATAATTTGATATATCACATCGTTTGACATTTTGACCTACATGAATTGACTTATTTCTCTACTAGGAAGATAATTCAAGGTCTTACACGTGCCATATAGATTCATATTCTATTAGCTTTCTTTTGAAATGGAACACTGCTTTAACTTAGTGAAAAAGTACAACCAAATTTATCAACAGTCTCACCAATTGGAGCTCACAAATGCCAGGATACTCGGCTAAATTTGAAACCATATCCCAACCCATTAACTTTTCAGTTAAAAGCCTAAGGTTTCTTTCCAGCCATATTCCATCGCATTACACCCAATGTCTTTGCCTCTTTTTAAGTCTGTGACTCACCACAATTGATTTATTATCCCTACCAGAGTTTTTTTTTAGGAACAACTAAAAAATAGATGATATTGAACTCTTAACTTTTCATACAACACACATCTTAAAATAACTTTCAACCACCATCAACAAATATGTAAACTGTGTCAGTATGGATGCCACTAGACCTGGCTTCATGTCTTTCATGTTTGATTTGACAAATTAAGAATATGTTTGGCTTACAATGAAAATATTCCTTACCTTGACCAACTACTTTTCCATCAACATATTAGCTTGACCATGCTCTACAGTCTACATGTGGAACTTTTGTACAATTGAGTCTCTGTTCTCAATTAATCTACGTCAACATAATTTGGATCATACTCGCACACCATGCTAGAGTGAGGTAACTAGCCTAACACCAGGCGAGATATCAAAAGTCCACCCATTGTTTACACACTTCCAAAACAATATTCATCAATATCAATCATAAGTGCGAGGAGGTTTGGAGGCAAACACACTTCAATGCCTCGTGAACTCTTTCTTCCAGCTTTTGAGACATTTACTTTCCCTTGATTACCAACCATTCAAGGTTTCACTTAAACATTCCTTTTTGTTTTGTTCACCTTTTAGTCTGGCCTTCTTTTTAGCTTTACTTTTGCTTGATCTTTTGTCTTCTTTTTTTAATGAAATAGTTTGTTAAACCAAAAAAGAAAAGGAAAAAATAAATAATAAATAATAAAAAAAAGAGTGGAACTTCAACATGAATATGATGAGAATAATCTATTCATAACAAACTGAAAGTACTCGCAAAAGAATTTATGTATGCAGGCTGCACAGCAATGTCCCAGAAATTTACCTGAACAAATATATTCGATGTTTCTTGAAAGCACAACATAACAGAGTGGGATCTGTCAAAGGCTCCTTGCTCTCATTAGCATTTGCAGCAGCAGAGGGGATTTTTCTAACCTTTTTACTGCTTTTGTCACCCTGGTACAAGGCAATTCTCAAGAACCTGTCATTGTTCTCCACCTTCCCTAGGATTCGAGCAACTTTGTTGGTGTGCAAGTTTACTACCTAATATATATGCACGTGCATACACACAAGTTAGCGGTAAAATTTTAGAAGAAGAAAGTGTGGTACTTTTTTAGGAGATTTAAATCTATACATATTCATCCGTCCCCTATCGTCACTATTCGGATATGCACTTCACGGATTGTGCCAGAAATTTGAAGTTCATTGGAGTTTCCATTTTTGGTTGTCTCAGTCCTGCATTTGCTTAGTTATATAAGAAAGTTGCAGAAAATGATGGTTTCATCCCAGCATGAGTAGTCTAGTGGTTGGTTAGTTGTTTCTAGCACAGTTCATCTCTTTATTTGGTTTGATTCCGCAAGAATTCAATTCTCATCAGGTTTTCTCTCACCAGGCCCTTGTTGTTTTCTCCTTCTATGTTTTATGTCTTATTTGGGATGCATTTTTATTAATGTTTTCTATATTCACTCCCTTGTGAAGTTAGTATCTTTTAAGCATTAGTCTCATTCATTTTATCAATGAAAAATTTTGTTTCTACTTCAAATTTGTCCTATCATCAATAGAACTTGTATTTTGGCATAGTTGTACTAAGTATTTAAATATTTCTTCTGCAGGCAGAGTTGAGAAAGATAAACTGGTGGTAAAAAAATTGCAGATATTACCCAACATTGGCATCTTACTTTGATTCCAAGAAGAGTCGCATAAATAAGAAAATTAGAGCTCTCATCAAATACAGCGTTTGGTTCTGGAGCACTTTCTGTCTTCTCCATTTCCTTCTCAACGGCCATTCTCCTCCCAAAATCAATTGCTTCCAATCGGTATAACGGTGCATCACTTCTTTGCAGATCTTGGGCAAACTAATTAATGAAAGATCAAAAATATGATAAATGACCAACACCAATGTTACTACAAAAAGCTCACTGTAACATAACATTACCTCTAGAGATTCATCATAAACTCGCCTTAGTTTACCCGTGCGGTACCAAAATACACGTATTTTCCGATCAGGTGATGTAACTGAAAACTGTTTACCATCTGGGCTGACCTGTAAGTACAATGAAAGAATGATTTCCTGATGATACCAACTTTAGTGTTATAGGCATTTATATGTACAGAGTAACACCTATATGTTACCTCTATAACAGAAACAGTTGTTTTGCATTTCACAATTTCGAAAAGATTGGTGTCACTTTTGAATTTGAAGTTGACACTGCAAAAGCCAGACAAAATACACATATACATGAATTAGGTAGGAAAGACAAAAGAACACAAGAAAATCTAGCAATGATAAAACAACTGTTAATTATCCTCCCGCCCAGTGGATTTTCCATTCAAATAATGAAAGGAGAGAGAGATTCAAGAATAATAACTAAAAAGAAGTGACATATTGTAACCATAAAAATTTTTAAAAAAATCCTATGACAATTTGGAATTATCTTTAAAAGTTTCTATTGGAAATTTAAATTCAAAATTAGAATATCCTATCCGGGAGTTGAAAATTGAATTTGAATTCTAATCAGATTAGGCCTTCAAAGTCTCTATAAATAGAACCTTTGGGATAACACCAAAACCATTTTATTCTCAACTAGAAAGAAGTTCTCTCTAAATTTCTTCCTTTCTAAGTAGTCTTGCTCTTCTTACCGGGGGTGGTAGCTCTTTGCACAGAGATTACCTTGAATTTAACTCGAATCATCCCGCAATTCTTCTAACAACCGTTCATCCATTGAATTGCCTACAATTTTAAGGGAGTTTAAGCCTAAATCCACCACAGAAATGCCACCACCATGTTTGCCAGAAAAAAAAAAATCAAAATTTCATATTTAGGTGAAGAAGAACAGACCCATGGATCATCAGGTTGGGGTTGGGGTCAAGTCAAATCCAGATCCATGCTGCACAACCCTAAACAGCAGCCACGAAACTCGGCAATACACAGCCCATACACTTCAGCAGCCCACGCAAGCACAAACTCCAGCAGCCTGATCTACAAAGCCAAGTCCCAGCAAGCACAAAGGCCAATTTGGTCCACCCAGGCCCACGAATGCAGGCAGACGACATCCCAATCACAAGCCCACAAACTCTTGCCCATATCCACATGCACCTGCGCCGAGTCCAAAGTCGTTGCCAGTCGATCTCTTGACATGCGGCGTGTCACGATCATACATTTTTAACTGTGTGGCATCATGATCTTGACACACTCATGACAAGCTATAAGGAGAACCCAAGCTCCATGTACATTTTTTGCCTAGCTTTGTGGCTTCATTGGACCTTAGGCTCGTCAACCAAACACAATTCAGGCAGAATCTAAGCTTGTTCTGTAATAGCCTAAGCCCACCGTTAGCAGATATTGTCCTCTTTGGACTTTCCCTTTCGGGCTGCCCCTCAAGGTTTTCAAAACACGTCTGCTAGGGAGAGGTTTCCACACCCTTATAAAGAATGTTTTGTTCCCCTCTCCAACCGATGTGGGATCTCACAATCCGCCCCTGTCCGAAGCCAGTGTCCTTGCTGGCACTCGTTCTCCTCTCCAATCGATGTGGGATCTTACATGTTCGGCAATACACGTCGCCCATGTATGCATGTTCAATCTTGCGACTCTATCCAACTTGCCTCTACAATTGGCCAAGTCATCCGACTCAACCTTGCCTCTACACGGGGCCAAGGTCTCTCACATGCAACGTCGCATCTCATCTTGTCATCTTGGTTCCTAATTAACATGGCAACATATCTTGATATCATCGCAAGTCCCAGGATGTCATCGGCCATCGAAGCTTACTTGAACATGTTCATCAAGAACGAACTCATATGTCGTTCATATTATTGGGGTCTCCCGAACATCCATCCATCCATCCAGGTTTTATCAAGTTATGGACCCTCCCATGTCCATGCTAAAATCATTTATGGAATCCATACCAAATAGCAGATGCATATACCAACCTCTGACACATGGGCGAGGGCGCAATGTCAACACACCCATGTCGTCTGACATTGCCCTTGAAAGTCCAAAGGAAGTCACCTGAGACACTCGTCGCGCGACGCTCACCCTCACTGTGACACACATATGTGCCACATGGTAGCTCGCTTAGGCCATAGGACCCAGAGATGGTGAAGAGCTGACATCATGTGTCCCCCCATAGTACATTTTGAGGCATTTCTAATATTTCTAGAGTAGACGTGATTTTGGCAAGCAGTCATACGGCCTTGTGGAGAATTCTTCGAGTGTCCAATTGACACCAAATTTGGTGAGCTTTTATCTTTCATATAGACGAACTTAACTCCAAAGCCGCATACCGAAACTCATATCAAAACCTCGACTTCTGAGGTTATGGTCTAGGGCCTTATCCAACCTCTTTGAGCTTGTCTTCGACATTTGTTTTGCCTCGCTCTCTCCAACCTTGCTTATGCCTCAACTTGTCTTTAATTAATGCACACTCTTCTTAGTGTGTTGGATGATGCACCATCCTCCTTGGTCGCATCATGGTACTTGTTTGTCTCGACCCTCACATGGCCGGATGAGCGCCACTTGAGGGTCACCACCTTGTTAGTGTGCGTGTGGGGGTCACAACCTATTGTCTTAATAACATGGTTGTGCATGGCGCGCAATTGGCTCCCTCTAGCAGATCTTCCTCCAATCGGCTCAGCCAACTTCCCTCAGCTCCAACCATTTGTTTTTGGCTTGTATACCCATTTTGAACCNGATTAAACTTTTACTGCAAGTGAACTTACTAATTTACTGTTGGAATACCTGCGGGCTAGGTTGGATGATATTGTTTGTTGCATGAATAACACGTAACTTGTTGCCCTTATTTACGTGTTAGTAAATTGCTTTGACAATTGTATGATTTATACGACCTATGTGCTTCCAATGTGATCATGAGGTTGCTACTACTACAGTACACAATCCTATTTACCTCAAAACAAATGTGTATGCAAACAAATGCTTCATTTAAGAAATGTTGAGTGCTATTGATCACCGATGACAAGTTCCTTTCCTATGACTATAATTCATGTCTTCAGTAGAAACAAGAATGAGCATTTCTCTTCAAGGTGAAAACAAACAAAGATTTTTTGCCATTACACTATTTTTATAGCAGCACCATGCAGAGAATCCCCTCCATGACTATCAGGTAACCCTCTTTATAACCATTTATGTATCATGTAACTCAACTAAAATACACACACATGCATATACATATACATATATGTATACGTGAACTGAGTGTAATAAAACGTTCTTATATCATAAACATAAATAAAAACTAAAAAAAAAAGCATGTAGTTTCAATAAAAAAATCAAAAACCATGTAGAAAAAACATACTCATTTTCTGGAAACTGGAGTGTGTCAGGAGTCCAGTATTCAATAATTCCCTTGGCATCAGCAGATATAACTGCATCAAATACGTGATTGTACTTCATAACCTTTACTGGCCCCAAGTGTATCTGAAAGCAACATAAAACATAATAATAGTTGAGGTTGGACGGTCATCACCCAAAAAGAAAACGTGCCCCCTGCATGTAACTTATTCTAATTTGTAATAAAGAGTAAAACATCTACTTCTATGATGCTTAAAGATGCAATCAAACCTCTCGAGAAGCAATAGGCTCATTTGAACCAGATCGTGCATCATATATGTGCACAAATGTTGAGTTCCGATCACTGATAGCCAGCCTGGCCTTGACATCTCCTTGTTTATAGACCCATTCAGCAGCGCCAGGAATAAAAGGAAGCCGTATCATGACCATCATATCATAATTAACAACATCATATATCTTCACAGAATGATCATTTGATATTGTACAGCAAAGCAAACCATCAACGCTAACCTGCAAAACCGGAACAACTTATGAGACTGATAATGGTTGGAGAACACGACTCAGGAAAAGAATATGAAGCCTGGAAACAGAAGGCAAGAGAATAACCCACAGCAATGCCTTCAATAGGACCAAGATGAGATCTGAAGTGCTTGGCAAACTCAATACCAATAGGCTTTTTCTTCCAAAACTTCAAATGCCCTATGCGGGGTGGGGGGCAGAGTGAGAGAGAGAAGAAATAATGGGAGAGACCGTTAAGTTATTGCAGTGGCATAAATAAGCAACTATTTCATTTGTCCCTTTTTTTTAATAAAAAACAAACTTTTCATTGATAGATGAAAAGAAAGAGATTATAATTTATATTATTGAGATAATAATCAGTAAATTAGAGTAGAAAAATACATGAATACAAAAGGCATCCTCTTGTTGGTAAATATATATGGTTTGCTTCCTAGTAAAAGAATAACAGAGAGAAGAGAGAGAGAGAGAGAGAGAGATTAACAAGGAAAATAAACTCTCCAATTAACATAAACTAAGAGAAGTATATAAGGGGACATGCAAAAGAAAACCAAACTTGTAAACATTTTTCATTTTCACCAGCATATAAAATCCAGCCATTTTCTACTCAAATCCGTCAAAAGCTACCACATGTAATTGCTTTAAAAGAACTTAGCTTTCCTTTAGAAAACTTCCCAGGAGGATCTTTTGCTTGAGAAACGAATCAAGGCCATATGTGGTGGAGAGAAGAACAAAGTTTATGCCATTATTGACGATAAACAGAAAAGATAATGATAATACAACCTAAAGGTCTTTTTTTTTAGGCTAAAACAAAGAAATTCTACACAGGACTAATGTTTCTGTCTTAGCACATCAATAATTCAATCAGTTAATGATAGTCACAACAAACACTAAACATACACAAGCTATTCTGAGACACAAGATGCTTAGAATTGTACCATCAACACTCCCAGTTATAAAAAAGTCTGCAGAAGACACAGCAACATGAGTAACCACATCACGGTGCATGTAACTCTTCTCGTACCTGTTAAAGGAAACCAAGAATGGATGAGATACTATCTATCTTCCAATTTCCCTGACAATATCCATAAAAAGTATCAGTCCTAATTCAAACTCTAGTAACCTTTCATGTCATACACAGGTGACAATATTATCGACCAAACTTAGCTAACTAAGTTATCCCAATACCTAAATTTTCCATTACTTCGCATAGCAGTCATGAAAGTACCCAATAATTAACAGAAAAGTTCAAGATGAATAATCTCGCTTGAACTGGTCTGAAGCTATAAAGAAAGGAAGAAAAAAAATTACATGTTAGCAGAGGGGATGGTATCCAGATAGGCCTGCTCAAACTGGAGCGGGCGTTTGAGTCGCGAGCGAGGAGCCGGACCGGGACCGATGGCCGCTTCTTCCTCGGTCTCTGGAATTGCTGGTGCCGAATCGACATTGCCATTGAGGGGTTCTTCCATCGTCCTCTACTGCTAGGGTTTCTTTCAGAATTGGGAGGTCGGAGAGAGAAGATAGGCTTGTTGAAGGTTGCGAAGTAGAATGTACAGAGCAAACCACCTTATGCCCAACCACCTTGTGCCCAACCACCTTGTGCCGACGACGGTAGCGTAGGCGGGCTGTTCCCCGATTGCCCAATTCCCCACTGCAAAGCGTTCGATTATAGTCAATAGCAATAGTGAGAAGGGTTCGACTTATTTGAAACTGATTTCAAAATACTTCCTAGGTTTTTTTTTATGAATAATTAATTAATATAGCAACAAAAAAGAAATTAACCAACATTTACATTTTAGATTTTAAATTTTGAATTATTAAATACAAAGTGCTAAAACCTTCAAATTTAAGTTTATTTTTTATCACAAGATTTAAGAAATTCAAGACAAGCACGTTCATATCCGTAGACGTTTTGTAGCAATAGACGACTTAAATATGGAAGAGCATAATTTTTACATTCGGATTAAGCAAAGACATATGTCTTTAATAGTTGAACTACATACAAGATTATTTATGTCATTTCTTATTTTCTTCTGCTTGTATTTAATAGCTTTATTGATAGTTTGTACTTGGTAATATTCAAGTTTGAAATTATGGTAGAATACAAAAATCTTGTGTTTGAAACACTTTGAGTGTTATTTTCTTTCAAACATTGCTTTAAGTTTGATGTTAAAATCGATTTATTGGATGAGTCATGATCAAGCTAATCTGGAGTGAGTTGTCTTAGGATTTAAGAGTGACTATCATAGATTTCAAGCTCGATCTAAAAGTTATTCATCCTTCTAACCTCTAACCTGCTCTTAGTTGGAATTACTCGTTAAGTTAGTTTTTGAAAGTTTGTAGAAATACTGAAAATACCTCTAACTTTGCAAAATCCAACGTTATTTTTCAACACAAATAACAAAATATATAAAAACGATATTAGATGATTTAGCTCAAAATACATAATTAGTACATTTAATGTGAATCTAGTCTCTAAACTTTTAGAGTTCTAACTAGTAGACATATCCATAAATATTATAGGCCCACGCATGTCATCACACGGTCAAACAACATGTCATTAGAGGGCATGTTTGTCCAAAGTGATGTTTGCTTATGGCAGCATGTTCAAACCATTTTTAACCACCCTATGTTTATGTTTTGTTGTTTGTTTATTTATGCGTGTCATTTTATAATTGTATAGTCCGCAACTTTTCCACGTGTCACATTTTATAATTAGAGACGGTGTGTCAGCAAGAACTTTGGGTCCTTAAGAAGGGTAGATCCGGGGATCCCACATCGATTGGAGAAGGGAACGAGTGTTAGCGAGGACGCTGGGCCTCGAAGGGGGTGGATTGTGGGATCTTACATCGGTTGGGGAAGAGAACGAATTATTGTTTATAAGGGTATGAAAAATCTTTTCCTAGCCGACACATTTTAAAAATCTTGAGAGGAAGCCCGAAAAAAAAAGCCTAGAAAAAATAATATCTGCTAGCGATGGGGCCTAGGCCATTAAATGTATAATTCATAAAAAGCATGTTTAAGGTAATCATTAACTCATAAAAGAACTTAGAGCAACGGGAGAAGACAACAAAGATGAGAGGACCAAAATAAATACTAATGACCGTGTATGCACTAGTGGAACAATCTAAGGTGTAACAACCGTACAAAAAAAAAATAATGGCAATAATTAATAATTAAATAATAAAAATAATAAAAAATAATAATTTTTTCTAAACTACTCCCTACCAACCCCTCTTTCCTCCCAACTATCTCTCCTCAACTAGTCAAAATTCAGAATCCAAGATGCATAGGTGGTTCGTGCAACAATTAAAAAAAAGAAAAAAAATACCAACAACAATGCCGGGAGAGCTAGAGAGCTAGAGATTTAATTGGAGAGATAGATCTTGGAGATTTAATTAGAGAGATAGATCTTGGAGATTTAATTGGAGAAAGATCTTCTTTGTGTCATTTTTCAGATCTCTTTTCATATATCCAATTGCATTACAAGAAATCAGGTCGGAATCACTTTTCCTTTATCTAATTATTCAGAATCAGATCTATTGCCCAATTATTTAAATTTTAATTACTTACGATGAGCTTCCACGTAATGAATTATATATGCATGGGTGACGTCACTAATTAGGTTTAGTGTGAATGTTTGATTAATCCACCACACCAAAATGGTGTGAAAGTTATCTTATTTATAATCAAATAAATTACAAGGATATGGAAATAGTAATAAATGGAAATAACAATAAATGGAAAGATACCTATGGTAATAAGGCAAATATCTAATATTTGCCTTATAATAAAATATCAAATATAATATATATGGTAAACTATAATTTATTACTAAATATCCTTAACACCCCACCGCAAGCTGAACGTCGGATTTGAACGAGCGTGAAGCTTGAATCTTAAAAATTCAAAGAGGTTGAGAAACACTTTTCGTGAAGATGTCAACAACCTGGTTCAGAGGAGGCGTAAAGAAACACTTTCTTGGCCATCGAAAATTGCAGAGGGATCGTCGCTCAGCGGCGATGCTGCCTTGGCTTCGGCGAGAATATGTCTTAACCCATGAAGAGGGATTGTCGCTTAGCGACGATACTGCCTTGGCTCTGGTGAGAATATGTCTAACTCCAAGAAGTAGAAGGGGAAACCTAGAGCAAGGGACAAAGACAATGTTGAAGCCGGAAGAGTCGCCACATTGGGTGAAGGAGCCAATTTTGGCAAGAAGGGCAGCGGCAACTTGGTTGGCAAAGAGGCCAGTGCGGCGCCCAGATTCGAAAGGTAAATCTCTGCAGAAGATTGATAGGTTTAGGTTAGGATTTATGTGAAGGATGAAGGGAAAATTGGGAAGAAAATGAAAGAGGCTATGTTTGGAAAAATTGAGGTTGTATGTAGAGAGTATGGCAAAGGGTGATTTGGAGGTCAAAAGAAAGGAGCCGAAGAGTAATCAATCGGCTCTGCCTGCGGCTGTCATGAAGACTGCACCTGCGACATCAAAGCCAGCAGGGGTGGCGGAGAAGAATAGTAGATGATTCAGAAGCCATTGAAAAAAAAGGATCAGGGTTGCTAAACCAGAAGGGCTCTGATACCATAAGAATGTTTGATTAATCCACCACGCCTAAATGGTGTGAAAGTTATTTTATTTATAATCAAATAAATTACAAGGATATGGAAATAGTAATACATGTAAATAACNGGTGTGAAAGTTATCTTATTTATAATCAAATAAATTACAAGGATATGGAAATAGTAATACATGTAAATAACAATAAATGGAAAGATACCCATGGTAATAAGGCAAATATCTAATATTTGCCTTATAATAAAATATCAAATATAATATATATGGTAAACTATAATTTATTACTAAATATCCTTAACATTTAGAACATTAGGGACGTTACAGTTGGTATCAGAGCCCTAGGTTATAGATCTTGTAGAATAGCTTACGATGTAGGCCTAACGTACTTCCATGGTCCTCCAGCAAACGCGTCGTCACCGTCAGGTACGCCTTTTTTAAGAAATAAAGCTTCTTAGTTAAATGATGTATGCAGTAGTGAATGTGTATTTTGTGGTGAATGATATGATATACATGTGTTATATGTTGGCATGATTTATGATATGTCATGTACCGCCGGCTAGTTATGATATACATGTGTATTTTGTGGTGAATGATATGATATACATGTGTTATATGTTGGCATGATTTATGATATGTCATGTAACGCCGGCTAGTTATGATGATGCTATAGTTGAATGTATGAATGATTTGCATAATTACAAATGTTTATAGAATCTATTAGAGGAGTATGTGACTTAATAGTTACGTTCACTATTTAGATGCCACCTAGGACTCGAGGAGGTGGTCGTAGGGGATGACCCCCGCTTAAGGGTAGAGGAAGGGGACGAGTTTGGGACGTGAGGGTTCTGTAGATCAGCCTCTTCCATCACCAGCGACACCTCAGGTCGCACCAAACTCTATAACTGCCCTAGTAGATGCATTTCAAGCTGTGATACGAAATTTGACTGTCAACCATCAAGCAAATGCTTCTACATCAACCATGGAAGCTAAGTACCTACAAGATTTCAAGAGGGGTGACCCTCAAACATTTAAGGGGACATCTGACGATCCAACTGTGGCACAGATGTGGTTGAGATCCATTGAGACGGTATTTGGGTTGACCAACTGCCCTGAGGCCCATAGGGGTGGAGTGTGCTACGTTTATGTTGCGTGAGGATGCGGAATTGTGGTGGCAGGCTTCCCGTGATATTATTAGTCCTGAGGGAGGTGCAGTCTCGTGGGCGGAATTCAAGAGTGCCTTTACTAAAGAGTATTATCCAGAGGACGTTCAGCTGCGAAAACAACAAGAGTTCACTCAATTGAGTCAGAGGGGGCGTAGTGTTACTACTTATGCTAGAGAATTTTCTAAACTAAAGCGATTTACCCCAGAGTTGGTGAACACGGACTACAGGACAGCAAGACGGTTTGTGCTGGGGTTAGACACAAAGATTCGTAACACTGTTGAGGCAATTGCACCTACCATTTACGCTGCCGCCCTAAGAGTAGCTAAGTCTATGGAATTATTTGATAGTTCTCGTGGAACCCCTGCATCGTCAGTGGGACAAAAGCGTCGTCACGAACATGAAAACAAATTAGATGACAAGCCTAAGTGTAATAAGTGTGGGAAAAATCACTGGGGTCAATGTTTAAGTCACATAAGAGCCTGTTTTCGGTGTGGAAAGGAGGACCACATGACCAAGGATTGCTCGGGAGGTGGCACATAGGATTCTGGGAACTAGTAGGGGAAGTTACGTAATGAGAACAAGGGGAGGAGATAAGAGAAAAGTATCTAGAGTGTAATAGCCAAAAAAATAAACAAATAAAATAATTATAAAAATAGTTAAAATATAATAATAATAAATTAATTAATTAAATTAATTAAAATAATTAAAATAAAAATAAAAATAANAAAAAAAAAAAAAAAAAAAAAAAAAAAAAAAAAAAAAAAAAAAAAAAAAAAAAAAAAAAAAAAAAAAAAAAAAAAAAGAACACTAGTCAAATTTGAGGAGAAGTAAAATGGGCTTTCAACATTGCAGATTTAGAGATGGTAAAATCCTATCTCATATTTCCTTTTCTTTTATAGTTAGGGTTATAAGAAATTAATTTACGATCAAATCTTCTTTCATATTAGAACCCATATCCAATTGATTAGATTATCCAATTGATTAGATTTTTGTTAGCATTTTAAGGTTAGAAGGTTAGATTCAATAAAATTTTAGTTGGCAGATCTATAAGATCGTAGCCAAACAATCAACTCACAATTGGACTTACAATTGGCCAGTAATATCTGTTTACACAATTGAAAAACCTATTTACAGAATGGAAATAATGAGAGAGAGAGAGGGGAGGGAGATTGAGGAAAGATTTGTTGAACAGAATTTAACAATAAAACAGTAAACATCAGAGGGGCAGTGAGCTCCTTTAAATTTTGTGTAACACAAAATATCAGAATTTTAAGATGGCCAATGTAAATTAGAGAAATAATTTTATAGAGTTCAAACTTGAAACTGATATCATGAGCTCATATAGGTTGACTCGGATTTCAAAGGACGTAATCGAACTTTCATTAAAGATATATTTATGACAACGACTTAAGCTAGCCAGGTTAGTGACCTTACTATCGGCATGATTATATTTGATGTTGACACGTGCCTTGTGGTTCTGCACGTGTCATATATATTGATATGTGTGAATTGTCTGTGGATCGATATGCTTCCTATATGTTATATTATGTTATAATATGTGGTTTGTATGATAATAATTATGGTACGATGTGCTCAAGGATATGTTTGAGATAGGATACGAGAAGGATGCACAAAACGAAATGTACGATAGGAGTAAGATACGTTCATGAAACGTTAAGGTTAGGTTACATACCGGAGTGCTATGGATAGGAGAGATTGATGAAAGAATACGGTTAGGTTATGGGTAGAAAGATATAGGTTTGTGATAGATTGATAGAACTATAGCGTTAGGGTACGTTCTTGTGACGATATGACTAAGGTACGTTACGTAATGATATGTCTGTGATAGGTATAAGAACGTTAAGGCTATGGTAAGTTAGAGAACGATATGACTATGAAGTGTTTACGTTATGACTTGTTTATGATATGATACATTGTATGCTAGATTATTGTGCTTAAGTACGTAGTTATGTGAACGTGAATGTATGCTATGTATGCTTTCAGTCTGATGTGATGTGAAATGCATGTAACAATATGAGGTCCTTGAATATTATGGCATGTTTGTATGGAATATGTGAATGTGAACCGCATGAATTGTATGACATGAAACACGGTAAACTGTCTGGAACCATAACCCCGATAGAAATGTGTATGAAATGTGAAATGAAAATGAGAATGACATGAAGCCTGGAACGTGACAGGGGGGTTATGGTCATTAAAGATAAATGTAGAAATAGGGGGACCTCATGCATTATGTGTGTTCATGCATCTGGGGGGATACCCCCATCCCATCACGAGGGTACGGACGCGTACATCCAATGGCAGGACAACGATCGTTATGCATTGCATAGCGCTACCGTGACGGTTCTAGTTTTAATGGGTCTCGACATGAGGGGTTCCCAGAGTATGCCCACCAGATAAGGACAGTGGCCCAGCAGTGTGCGAACTAGCTGGTGAGCCCATACTCGCACGTATGGGCTGTGTGTAGAGTATATGGTACACGTCCACGATTACCCGTTAGGACAGCACCGTAGGAAAAATGAAACGAAACGAAACGAAATGAAACGAAAGATAGGTTCCATCATTTCATTGCATGTGATTGTTGCAGTTAACCCCAATAGTGGGTCACTTACTGAGTATTTCTTTAAATACTCAAGCCATGTACTACTACATTTTTCAGGTAAAGGCAAGGCATTCCTGTACAGCTGACGACGACATCGCAACTCGAGATCATGGCACATGCATAGGATAGTGATATTTATTTTCTTAGACTTAGGATAGAATAGGATGTTTTAAACTTAAACGTTTATTTATTTTATTTCGGGTCTTTTGTTGTGTCGTTTTAAAGATGTTTTCGAAACACTTAAGTCCATGGCTGTGTTTTAAGAAAAATGTTATGTTTTGTNTACGGACGCGTACATCCAATGGCAGGACAACGATCGTTATGCATTGCATAGCGCTACCGTGACGGTTCTAGTTTTAATGGGTCTCGACATGAGGGGTTCCCAGAGTATGCCCACCAGATAAGGACAGTGGCCCAGCAGTGTGCGAACTAGCTGGTGAGCCCATACTCGCACGTATGGGCTGTGTGTAGAGTATATGGTACACGTCCACGATTACCCGTTAGGACAGCACCGTAGGAAAAATGAAACGAAACGAAACGAAATGAAACGAAAGATAGGTTCCATCATTTCATTGCATGTGATTGTTGCAGTTAACCCCAATAGTGGGTCACTTACTGAGTATTTCTTTAAATACTCAAGCCATGTACTACTACATTTTTCAGGTAAAGGCAAGGCATTCCTGTACAGCTGACGACGACATCGCAACTCGAGATCATGGCACATGCATAGGATAGTGATATTTATTTTCTTAGACTTAGGATAGAATAGGATGTTTTAAACTTAAACGTTTATTTATTTTATTTCGGGTCTTTTGTTGTGTCGTTTTAAAGATGTTTTCGAAACACTTAAGTCCATGGCTGTGTTTTAAGAAAAATGTTATGTTTTGTGGAATTTAAATGAAGTCTTCCACATTCAATGTTTATGGTATGTATACAGTAGCGACCTTCAATTAAGTAGAAAATTTCGGGTCGTTACATAGAGTTTTTCTGGATACAAAGACTTTCGAGGACGAGAGTCCGAGGGGATAATGTAACGATTTAGATTTTCCATTTTTGCCTTATTTAGTTAAGATTTTATTTTTATTTCTATAAATGACAAGATATTATGTTATGCATTTATGCCTGGAAAAGGTGCAATTTTTAGCAAGGAAGTTACTACCTTAATGGAAAAGTCATAAAGACCTTTTATATTCCTATATTCGAACTCTTTACCTTCCTTGAAAACGACTTTTGCTCTCCAAACTTGTTTGTGTTTTCAAGGGTGTCTGAGAGTACGAAAAAATCGAGTGTTAGCCGGGAAAACGTGTGGGTGGTTCGCTAGGTAGTTTTGTTGTTCAGCGAGTTCTCGAACTGTTGCTGTTTTGGAGAAAGAGTCGAGTGGAAGTTAGCATGGACGTCAGAATCTTGATAAATTTAAAAAAAATATATAAAACAACTGAAAAAAAATTATATTTAAAAAAAAAAAAAATCTAACTTACATATTTTATTTCAGATATATCAATCAAATTTATTTTAAAAAGGAAGATATCAATCAAATTTATTAAAAAAAAAATGAAGAAAAAATGGAAATGATAGTTTGTATATATATTGAAAGTGTTCGGTTTTTCATTATTAATTTATTGGTTATTCAATGTATAATAAATGACAATATCATTTTTTTAATCTATTTTTCATTCCTTCCATGTATAAATTTGAATATCCATGTAATTCTGCAAATGAGATATTTTTCATTTATTTCTTTTTTATCTCTTACCATTTTTGAACTGTCTGTAAATGGTAAAATAGTTACTAATAATATTTAGAACTAAATCAATTTCCAGGCCAAACTAAAATAACAAATCATTAAGTTTGAGCAAAAATGAATATTTTTAAACATTGCTGCCTCTTTTCATGCCTTCTGGTGATGATATTTATATATATTTTAAGATAAACTTTTTGTTGCTCACATGAACTCTAACATTGGATCATTATAAAATACAGAGAATCGGACTTAAAATTGATGTCATGAGTTCACATAGGTTGACTTGGATACAAGGACAAAATCAAATTTTTATTAAGGACAAATTAGTGACATCAGCCTAAGTTACTCAAGTAAGTGGCCTTACTGTCGGCATGGTTATATTTGATATTGACATGTGTCATGTGGTTCTGCACGTGTCATATATATTGATATGTGTGAATTATTTGTGAATCGATATACTTATGATATGTTATGTATATGTTATAATATGTGAATTGTATGATAATACTTACGGTACGATGTGTTCAATGATATGTTTGAGATAGAATACGAAAAGGATGCATTAAACATAAGATATGTTCATGAAACGTTAAAGTTAGGTTACGTATCGACGTGCTATGGATATGAGAGATTGATAAAAATGATAGGGTCACGATCGACTGATAAAAAAATAAGATTAGGTTATTTGTAGAAAGGGATAGAATTATGATAGATTGGTAGAACAATAGCATTAGGATACGTTCTTGTAATGATATGACTAAGGTATGTTCATGTAATGACATGACTGTGATATGTATAAGAATGTTAAGGCTATGAAAAGTTAGGAAACAATATGACCACGTAGTGTTAACGATATGATATGATTATGATACGACATGTGAATGACGGATATATATATATATGTGTGTGTGTGTGTGTGTGTGTGTATGATATGTATATGATGAAATGTTATGTTAAAAGCATGAAGCGTTATGTTATGTCTCCTAAATTGTATGTATACAACATGATATGAATGACATGAAATATAACCCAATTAGAGTTATGTATGATATGAGAACTGAAAAATGAGAAATGATATGATATGGATGAAAACCGATAGCAAGGTTATATTTAAATGATATTGAAAATGGAAAAATATTGGGACTTCATGCATTATTGTGTGCTCATGCATTGGGGGATAGCCCTATGCCTTCACAATGGTACGAACGTGTACACCAATGAGGAGAGGAACGATCATTATGTTTTACATAATGCTGCCATGATGGTTACTGGTTCTAACGGGTGTTCAACCTAAGGAGCTTCCAGAGTATGCTCGCTTGACAAGGAAAGTGGCCCAGCGATGTGCGAACTGCTCGTGCACATCATCACTCATCATCATACGATGCGCGTCCGCACTCATAATCTCTAGGGGAAGTAGCCCTATGCTTATGAACACATAATATGCATGAGGTCCCTCGAAGTCCAATTATACGTCTCTTCTGACACAACCCTCTAATCTCATCTCTTTGTTACACTGTGTAACACGTGCTCGTAGATATTTACATTAATATCATTTTCATTCTCTTACGGTTGTGTCTTATGTCGATCTAACGACGTGATGCAATATGACATACAACATCATAGGGCATGTTCAACATGGAAAACATCATCATGTCAACAAAAGTCATGCATACATCATACTCATCATAAAAGCAATTAAGTGCATCAAATATAACATGTACGTCATGCATTGAAACATAAATAACGTACATATAACATACATCACAACACAATGTCATACTCATACATCATCAATCTTCAGTCTATCCTATAGTAAGGTCACTTACTTGGTTGGCCTTGGCCGAAGTACTCCCTAATTAGCTAAACGTAAGCTCATGTTCCTTGAGAGGTGATTCCTACGTTGTCAGGGTTTGTTTTCTATCACATCGTTCACCACCTTCCGTTAGTATTTCACAATTAAATTACCAATAACTCAATAAATCTGAAATGAGGCTCTAAAACGGCCTCAAATACCTTAATCGGGGTTGAAAACAGGTCTAGAAGGGTCGAAACGGTGGAAATCGCCGGAGCTTCACTAGATAGAGGCCGAGCCGTTTGCGCCAGGCCGAGCCGAGGGACCACCTGCGCCGCTGTGTGCCATGTGGCAACAGGAACGTGCCACATCGTGCTGTGGCATCGAGTCAAGGCGCGGGTTCAGTCTGGTTCGGGTCGTCAGCTGTAGAAGGCTATTGGGTCGGACTGATCGTTGGGCCTCGACTTACTGGACTAGGCTACAGGTGTTTGGGTTGCAGGCCAGTTCGAAATTTGGGCCTCGATTTCGCAGGCTTGACTGGGATTGGTTTGGGTCTCAGGTCTGGGTATTCGATTTGAGCTACCCCAGATTCGATGGATGCTTCTTCCTTACCTGACTTCTGCGCAATTTTCTGGCACATTTTCTCTCTCCTTTCCGCAGCGTTTCCGTTGCCAATTTCGGTCCCCTTTCTTCCTTTTCCTCTTTATTTGTCGTCTATCTTTCCTTCCTCGAAGTTTTGTGGCCTAACTATTCCTAAAACCACAGATCTAAGAACATTTAGGAAAACCCAATTTTTTGACCTTGGTTACTGACGACGACGCTTACGAAAAGACACAAAACATACCTTGAGTTATTGTGCTATCATTAGGGATCCTTCTCCTGATGGTAACTTAACGTTTGGCGTCAGTTTTGAGGTGGTTTGGGACTCGTCGGAAAAATTGGAAAGTCGTCGACGTTATTTGAAATCTTTCTCTCTCTCGTATTTTCTTTCTTTTCTTTGTCTGCTGGTATTCTGAGGTGTTCTGGGAGTCTTGGGCTGAAGGCTGAGGAGGGTGTAGTTGTCGTTTCGCGTGGGATCCATAAAATTTGGCAGTCGCCAGAAAACTCGCAGGTTTTCTAGCGATTGAGTTTTTTTTTTCTTTCTTTCTTTTTCTTTTTCCCGGGTCATTACATTATATACCCCTAAAAAGAACTTTCGTCCTCGAAAGTCTCAAATTCTTGTACTATCTCGGGGTATTTTCTCTTATTTCGTCCTCACGCTCCCACGTATCTTCCTTGTTGTGGTGATTCCGGCACAGCACCTTAACGAACGCAATGTTCCTATTGCGTAAGCCTTTTACTTCTCTGGCTAAGATTTTTACTGGTCTTTCCTCGTAGCTCTTCATTGAGTTGAAGTGGTTCGTAGCCTATTACATAGATAGGGTCCATAATGTACTTCCTCAGCATCGACACGTAAAATACATCATGCACTCCTGAGAGGGCGGGAGGTAGGGCTAACTTATACGCTACTGGACCAATTCGCTCTAGAATCTCGAATGGTCCAAATAATTTAGGACTTAACTTGCCCTTACATCCAAACCTCAAGTCACCTTTCATAGGTGCCACCTTGAGAAATACTAGGTCCCCTATCTCGAAATCTAAGCTTCTACGCCTTACATCGGCATAACTTTTTTGTCTACTTTGAGCGGTACCCATCCTCGCTCGAATTTTTTGGACAGCCTCATTGGTGAGTCGAACCAGCTCAAGTCCTACTACCTCTCTCTTGCCTACTTCGTCCCAACATAGTGGGGACCTACACCATTTCCCATACAAGGCCTCAAACGGTGTCATACCAATAGTGGCTTGAAAGTTGTTATTATACGAGAATTCCATAAGGTTTAGTTTGGAATCCCAACATCCCTTAAAATCTAGTACGCAAGCGCGTAACATGTTTTTAGAATTTGGTTTAAACGCTCTGTTTGTCCTTCTGTTTGGGGGTGGAAGGCGGTACTAAAGTCAAGGCGGGTACCCAGCGCTTTTTGAAGTCCACGCCAGAATGCTGACGTAAAGCGTGAATCCCAATCTGACACTATAGACATTAGGACTCCATGTAGTCTTACTATTTTCACATACAGTTGTGCCCAATTGTCAACTGTATATGTTGCTTTCTCAGGTAGGAAGTGTGCCGACTTGGTCAACCTATCGACAACTACCCAGATCACTGTATAGCCCTTGGGCATTTTGGGTAATCCTACTATGAAGTCCATTGCTATGTTTTCCCACTTCTACTCCAGTATGCTTAGAGGCTGCAACAACCCCGCCGCCTTTTGTCTAGGAGTTTTCGCTTGTTGACAAACTAAGCACTTTCTCACAAACTCGGCCATGTCCCTCGTCATGATTTTCCACCACAAATGTTGTTTTAAATCTTGGTACATCTTAGTACCTCCTGGATGCATGAAAAATGGTGAGTTGTGAGCTTCCGTCAATATCTCTTTCCTTAAATCCTCTATTACCAGAACACATAGGCGTCCTTGATATAATAGTCCTTCATCTGAGGACTTCGAGAATCCATCTACTGGACTTTCGTCTAGCTGTCTTAAGACTTTTTGTAGGTTAGAATTCTCTGGTTGGGAGGTAATAACTCTCTGCCTAAGCGTAGATTGTACTGTGAATCGGGCTAGTTGTACTATGACTCCCTCGGTCGCTATAGCTATGTTGGCTCGCTCGAATTCTCTTTATACTCTTACTTCCCTCGTAATGAGGGTCGACGAGTGGACTGTCTTTCTACTCAAAGCATCTGCGACCATGTTTGCTTTTCTAGGGTGGTATTGGATATCTACATCATAATCCTTCACCAATTCTAACCACCTTCTCTGCCTCATATTTAACTCTTTCTGGGTGAAGAAATATTTTAAACTATTGTGGTCAATAAAAATTTGAGTTTTATCTCCATACAGGTAATGTTACCAAATTTTTAGCGCGAACACTATAGCGGCCAACTCTAAGTCATGGGTAGGGTAGTTCTTTTCGTATTTCTTTAGTTGACGGGACGCGTATGCAACAACCTTGCCATGTTGCATTAATACACATCTCAGTCCTTTCATGGAGGTGTCACTATGTATCACATACCCTTCTAAGCTCTCGGGTACTGTGAGTACCGGGGCGGTTACCAATCTCTCTTTTAGGTTTTGGAAGTTTGTCTCACAAGCATCATTCCATATAAATGGTACCCCTTTTCTTGTTAACTTTGTTAAAGGCGAGGCTATCCTAGCGAAATCTTGCACGAACCTTCGATAGTATCCCGCCAATCTTAGGCAACTACTTACTTCTGTTACCGTAGTTGGGCGTTCCCACTTTGTGACAGCTTCGACCTTTGTGGGATCTACAGATATTTCGTCCTTTGACACCACGTGTCCTATGAAAGAGACTTGTAATAACCAAAATTCACATTTGGAGAACTTGACGTACAACTTGTTCTCTCTTAGGGTGGTTAGGACTTCTCGGAGGTAGTCCTCGTGTTCTAGGTTTGTTTTCGAGTAAATTAAGATGTTGTCAATGAACACGATTACGAACGTGTCTAGACATTCCTTGAATACCCAGTTCATTAACTTCATAAACACAGCTGGGGCATTGGTGAGGCCAAATGACATCACTACGAACTCGTGTGAGACCTTGTCCTAAACTTTGTTTTTGGTACGTTTTTTTCATTGATCTTAATTTGGTGGTAACTAGACCGGAGATCTATCTTGGAGAATACAGTTGCCTCTCTAAGTTGATCAAATAAGTCTTCTATTCTAGGCAGAGGATATTTGTTCTTTATGGTTCTCTTATTTAGTTCTTTGTAATCGATGCACAGACGCATCGATCAATCTTTCTTGTTAACAAACAACACTGGCGCACCCTAGGGGGATACACTAGGTCGAATGAACCCTTTATCTAGTAAGTTTTGTAATTGCGCCTTGAGTTCCTTCAACTCTACTGGCGCCATGCGATAGGGTGCTTTGGAAATAGGCCCAGTTCTCGGTTCGAGTTCGATGACGAAGTTGACCGCTCAGGAAGGGGGTATTCCAGGTAGGTCATCCGAGAATACATCTGAAAACTCGTTTACTATTGACACGTTTTCTAGGGTATTTTCTTTTCCTCTTATGTCTACTGCACACACTAATATCACCCATCCGCCTTGTTGGACTAGCCTCTTTGCTTTCAACATCAAGACTATCTTAGAGGTGATCCTGGTACTTGTGCCTTTAAATTTAAAGGTAGGTCTCACGGGTGGTGAAAATTTTACTTCCTTTTTACGACAATCTATACTAGCACAGTTTTCGTCTAGCCAATCCATGCCTAATATGAGGTCGAAATCCGTCATGTTTACGACCATCAGATCAACGCTTAGAGATTGGTTCCCTATGATTACTTGGTCATTTTTTGCTCTATCCTAAGCTACTAAGTCTACCCCTAAGGGGTGCTTACAGACATTTCATGCAATAAGGGTTCTAACTCAAACCCTACTTGTATAACAAAAGGCATAGAAATAAAGGAATGCGTAAACCATAATCAAATAAGGTAAAAGCGAAATGACCTAAAATAGATAGTGTACATGTCACCAAGGCGTCGAACCTCCCAGTGTCCTTGCTCGTAGATGCGTAGGCCCTAGCTTGAGCTCACGGTGGTACTGGTTGTTCCGTCTGCTCTACTACTCTAGGCGAGTTTGGTTGTGCTTCAGCGTTTCTGGCTGTACAGTTCACGGCGATGTGCCCTCTTGACCACATCTGTAACACGCTCGACTGTCAGCCATGCACCTCTCACCGTGTATTCTTCCACAGTTAGTGCACCCCTCTTCTATCCTTCCTCTAGCCCCATCTTGATTCCTGGGTTCTTGTCAGTACGTCGAGGAGAGTGTTGCTCATTCCATCTTGGAGCAGGCCTATTGTTAAAACGGTGCCTATGTGCTAGTGGCGGACGGTTAGAGCCTCTTGATTTATGTCGGTGCTTCTGCTCAATTACTACCGGCTCCTCACATCGTTTATCATCCTTTAGTTTCTCTAAAGCCTTGGCAGATCTCAAGGCTTCCTCATAGGTCTTTGGGTTGAACGCTTCCAGCATGTGGCAGATTCTTGGTTCCAGACCCGGTACAAACTTCTCTGTCATCTTTTCTTTGGTGTCCATCATGGACGGTGCAAATCTCTTGAGTCTCTTAAACTCTCGGTTGTATTTCTCCACTGTGAGTCCGCCCTGTACCAGATGGGCGAACTCCTACTGCCTCTTAAGTCGCTCTGACTTAGGATAGTATTCTTTAAGGAAGGTCTCCTTAAATCGTTTCCAGTTCATAGGTCCCCCTTCTAGGTTAAGAAGGGTTTTGTTATCTCTCCACCATATTTCTGCGTCCTTCTGTAGGACGAATGTTGCGCAGGCGACCTTTTGGTTCTCTGGGCACTCCATAGTCTCAAAGGTGGTTTCTACCGCTGTAATCCACATTTCGGCTTATATGGGATCTTCTAAGGAACCGACGAATTGTTGAGGGTCATATCTCTTGAAATCATTTATCCATTTTGAACATCTAATAGGTTATGGAGGGTTTATTAGGACGTTGGCCTGAGCATCGGCCTATGTCTGTGCCTGTGCCTATGCCTGTGCTTGGGCCTGTTCCTGGGCATGTTGGCTGGCTAGTAGATTGGCTTGCTGAGTGGTTACCAAGGTTTGAATTAAGGCTTGGATAGACTCACACATTAGCTTAGTATTAGCATCTACCCCAGCCGCTGGGGGTGCAACCTCAGGTGCAGCTTGTGGTGGTAGAGCAGGCTGGGGTGGAGGTTCAACTTGTGGTGGAAGCTCAGCTTGTAGTGGAGGCGCTAAAGGTGGTAGTGCAACTGGTGGTAAGACTGGGGGCAGCATAACTGTTACAGACCCAACCTCTGATCCTTTTCGAGGTGGGCCCTCTACTGCCACACCTCGTCTTATTCCTCTAAGACGGGGTCGCCCCCATCCTCGTCTCCTCTTCCTCTTCTTCGTCGTCTGGGCATGGTTCTATAAACCAACATAAGGTTCCTTAAGCCTAAGGCCTTAATTCTATGCATAAATAAATAACAATATACACACTATACAATACATCATAATGCCACAGAAGTAAACACTCAACATGCTATACATCATATCATACTCATTAATAAATACTTAAAATATACAACAATTTCAGCAATATTAACAAGAAAATGCATGCGAGTTGAAAACGTTTCTCCTTTCTTATCTTATTCAAGGCGTACCTGTCGGTGACGAATCATCGATGTTGGGACCATGGAGCGTGCCAAACCTACATCGTAGGCTAGTCTACAAAATTTAAAACCTAGAGCTCTGATACCAATTGTAACGACCCTAAATTTTCACATATCCAGAGTTGCCACTAACGTCTCATGCTCATCTCTAATGCAGAATATAACTCTAAAAATGCTCATCTTAAATAGCGAAAAATTTAAAACTTCAGAATACATTAACACTAGAAAATACGGCCGGACTTACGTGTTTCAAACAACATGGTGGAGTTCAAAGTAAGATAAAAACAATTGCAAATGAAACGCAAACACCCTATCCTAACCAAGACTAGGAATTTTAAATATGCAACTATCCTATGCACGCGCCACAGTCTCTAATCACGATGCCGCCTTCAACCGTACATGGGGCCCTTGCCTTTACCTAAAAAAATAATATGGCACACGGCCTAAGTATCTAGAAATACTCAGTAAATGACCCCACTATAGGAGCCATGCTAATGCAAACACATGCAATCATGAATTAGAGACCTATCTCTAATCATTATAAGGGTAGCCTCTAGTCTCGGACAAATTGAATGTGTAGTACTTCCCTACACATGACTCACACGTGCGAGTGTGAATCCCTAGGGTGCTCGCTCACCCCCTGGGCCCTCTAGTCAAGCTAATCTGTAGCGACGTCCGTAAGTCAGCGGAACCCCATAGTGTCATGCACCTCATGTACACCCTCATCTGTGCACATTCGCACTCATCATCATAAGGTGCGCGTCCGCACTCATCATCTCTAGGGGAAGTAGCCTTATGCTTATGAACACACAATATGCATGAGGTCCCTCTAAGTCCAATTATACATCTATTCTGACACAACCCTCTAGTCTCATCTCTTTGTTAACTATGTAACAGTGCTCGTGGATATTTAATTAATATCATTTTCATGCTCTTAGGGTTGTGTCCTTTGTCGATCTAACGACGTGATGCAATATGACATACAACATCATAAGGCATGTTCAACATGAAAAACATCATCATGTTTAAGAATGTTTGATTAATCCACCACACCTAAATGGTGTGAAAGTTATCTTATTTATAATCAAATAAATTACAAGGATATGGAAATAGTAATAAATAGAAATAACAATAAATGGAAAGATACCTATGGTAAGAAGTGAAATATTAAATATTTGCCTTATAATAATATTAAATAAAATATATAGGGTAAACTATAATTTATTACTAAATATCCTTAACACCCCACCGCAAGCTGAGCGTCGAATTAACCGAACGTGAAGCTTGGATCTGAAAAATTCAAAGAGGTTGAGAAACACTTTTCGTGAAGATGTCAACAACTTGATTCAGAGGAGGCGTACAGAAACACTTTCTTGGCCATCGAAAATTGCAAAGGGATCGTCGCTCAGTGGCGATGCTACCTTGGCTTCGGCGAGAATATGTCTAACCCATGAAGAGGGATTGTCACTTAGCGACGATGCTGCCTTGGCTCTAGTGAGAATATGTCTAACCCCAAGAAGTAGAAGGGGAAACCTAGAGCAAGGGATAAAGACAATGTTGAAGCCGGAAGAGTCGCCACATTGGGCGAAGGAGCCAATTTTGGCGAGAAGGGCGGCGGTAACTTGGTTGGCGAAGAGGCCGGTGCGGTGCCCAGATTCCAAAGGTAAATCTCTGCATAAGGTCGATGGGCTTATCGAGATTCTGTATATTTCCAAAGAGAACGTTGATGAAGATCCTAAGATTAGGGTTTTTGTGAAGGATGAAGGATGAAGGGAAAATTGGGAAGAAAATGAAAGAGGCTATGTTTGGAAAAGGTGAGGTTATATGTACAGAGTATGGTGAAGGATGATTTGGAAGTCAAAAGGGTGGAGTCGAAGAGTAATCAATCGGCTCTGCATGTGGCAGCCATGACGACTGCCCCTGCGGCGTCAAAGCAACAGTGGTGGTGGAGAGGAACAGTAGAAGATTTCAAAAGCCATTGAAAACAAAGGATTGGGTTGCTAAACCAAAATGGCTCTGATACCATAAGAATGTTTGATTAATCCACCACACCTAAATGGTGTGAAAGTTATCTTATTTATAATCAAATAAATTACAAGGATATGGAAATAGTAATAAATAGAAATAACAATAAATGAAAATCTACCTATGGTAAGAAGTGAAATATTAAATATTTGCCTTATAATAATATCAAATATAATATATATGGTAAACTATAATTTATTACTAAATATTCTTAACAATATTAACAACATCGTCATGCATACATCATACTCATCATAAAAGCCATTAAGTGCATCAAATATAACATGTATGTCATGCATCGAAACATATATAACGTACATATAACATACATCACAACACAATATCATACTCATACATCATCATAATTCATAGAATCTTCAGCCTATCCTATAGTAAGGCCACTTACTTGGTTGGCCTTGGCCGAAGTACTCCCTAATTAGCTAAACGTAAGCTCACGTTCGTTAACAGGTGCTTCCTACGTTGCCGGGGTTTACACCGTTCGCAACCTTCCATTAATATTTCACAATTAAATTACCAATATCTCAATAAATGTGAAATATAGATCTAAAATAGCCTCGAATACCTTAATCATGACCGAAAACAAGTCCGAGTGGGACGAAACGGTGGAAATCAGTTTAAAATCTAAGAAGCCGAGTTGAAACAGCTGCTGGGAGCCGCCGGAGGAGTCGCTGGAGCTTTGCCAAAAGGAGGCCAAGCCGAGTCGAGAGATTGCCTGCATCGCTGTGTGCCACGTGGCAGCAGCGGAACGTGCCACGTCGTGTAGTAGCGTCGGGTCGCAGTTCGGTTCGGGTCATCGGCTGCAGAAGGCTACTGGGCTGGATTGATCGTTGGGTATCGACTTATTGGACTGGGCCGCAGGTGTTTGGGTTGTAGGCCAGTTTGAAATTTGGGCCTCGATTTCGTAGGCTGGATTGGGATTGGTTTGGGCCACGAGTCTGGGTATTCGATACGGGCTGCCCTTGATTCGATGGATCCTTCTTCCTTACCCGACTTCTGCGCAATTTTCTGGCGTGTTTTCTCTCTCCTTCACACGGCGTTTCCGTTGTCGATTTCGATCCCCTTTCTTCCTTTTCCTCTTTGTTTGTCGCCCCTCTTTTCTTCCTTGAAGTTTTGTGGCCTAAAAATTCCTAAAACCATAGATCTAAGAACGTTTAGGAAAACCCAATTTTCCGACCTTGATACCAACGACGACGCTTACGAAAAGGCACAAAACATACCTATGAGTTATTGTGCTATCGTTAGGGATCCTTCTCGTGATGATAACTAAGCGTTTGGCATTGGTTTTCAAGTGGTTTGGGACTCGTCGGGAAAATTGGAAACTCGCGGACGTTATTCGAACCAACTAATGTGGGACATCATAATTAACTGTAACGACCCTAAATTTCCACATATCTAGAGTCGCTACTAACGTCTTATGCTCATCTCTAATGTAGAATATAACTCTAAGAATGCTCATCTTTATTAGCAGAAAAATTTAGAACTTCAGAATACGTTAAAACATTAGAAAACACTGCCGGACTTACGTGTTTCAAACATCATACTAGAGTTCAAAATGAGATAAAAACAATTACAAATTAAATAATTTAAATAAATGAAATGCAAGCAACCAATCCTAACCAAGTCTAGGAATTTTAAATATGCAACTATCCTATGCACGCCCCACAGTCTCTGATCACGATGCCACCGTCAACTGTACATGGGAGCCTTGCCTTTACTTGAAAAACAATATGGCACACAGCAGAAATACTCGGTAAGTGACCCCACTATAGGGGCCATGCTAATGCAAACACATGCAATCATGAATTAGGGACCTATCTCTAATCATCTTTAGGGTGGCCTCCAGTCTCGGACAAATTGGATGTGTAGTACTTCCCTACACACGACTCACACGTGCGAGTGTGAATCCCCAGGGCGCTCGCACACCCCCTGGACCCTCTGGTCAAGCTAATCTGTAGCGACGTCCGGAGGTCAACGGAACCCCATAATGTCATGCACCTCATGAACACCCTCATCTGTGTGCATTCGCACCTGTGCGCATTCGCGCTCATCATACGTTGCGCGTTCGCACTCATCATCTTTAGGGGAAGTAGCCCTATGCTTATGAACATACAATATGCATGAGGTCCCTCTACGTCCAATTATACATCTCTTCTGACACAACCCTCTAGTATCATGTAACGGATTGGATTAAAAAAAATGGAGTCGTTGGTAGAACTGAAAACTCTGGCGAACGCTGGAGTTTTCGTTCGCACACGACCCACAAAGGGCGGCCGAAGTGTAGGTCGCCAAGGAAACTTGATCCCGACCTTCAGCCACCCTAAGACACCTGCAAAGAAGGAAAAAAATAAGTGAAAACGAAGAAGACAGAGAAAATCCAACGAAACTCCAGCGAGGCCAAACCCTACGAAATCGACGTCAAAACCTCCATTTTACGCAACAAAAGTAATCCCAGAGCCTTTACACACATCAGGAGTAGATTTAGACGAGTCCTACACGTTGTACACCGTCAGCAAGGGAGACAGAACATCAAATTTTTGAACCCTCTCAGATCCGGGAGTGTGAGGCCTTTACGAACCAAACCAATACCAAAAACAGAATTATGGGGAGAAAAGGACTCGGGAACAGAGGAAAAAAAAGAGGGAAAAGAACGTCAAAAGGTTGCTAACGAGGAGAGAGAGAGGTCGCCGGAAAAATGTAGGCAATCGGGTGAAGAAGACGAAGTCCGACCCGAGGTCCAGATCCCGCGACCCAAACCGAGTCCAACCACCGTAAGTCAGTCCAACACCCGTTGACTCCCGCGGCCCAGTCACCTCAGCCCAAACCTGTAAGCCCAGTTACGGCCTAACCCACCAGCCACAACCCGAGAGCAAAAACCCAACCGACCTGAGACCCGCAAGCCCAGTCCAAAGTTCGACACGCACAGCCCAGCCCACCTACATGTTTCCTTCAGCCCAGGCTGGCCCGTCATCCGCAACGTGACCTAAAAACCCGCGAGCGACCCGACAACCCGCGCCTCGACCTGAGACCGCTGCACACATGTCGCCCTCTAGTTGTGCCACGTGGCACATTTGCAGCGCGACACCCCTCGACTCCGGCGGCAGCTTCTTGGCTCCGGCGGCTTATTCGGCTTGGGAAACCTGTTTTCGACCTATTTGTCACCATTTCGACCCTCTCGAACTTAGTTTCGGCCCCGTTTAAGGTAAAATATATCATTTTTAAGATCGTATTTCACAAATTCAAGTTTGAAATTAATTATGTTTGTGAAATACTAACGAAGGTATCGGATGACCCAATAGGAACCAACCAGCAACAGGAGCGTAGAACATTTACGAGGAGCTAGGAGCTTACGTTTATATTTTTGGGAGTACTTTGGCTAAGGCCTACCAAGTAAGTGGCTCACCCATCGTAGGTTATGCGTTATTTGTTGTATGTTGGCACGTGCCCGTAGATTTGCACGTGTCATTAAATTGTATGCTAGATTGTTGTGCTTAAGTACGTAATCATGTTAACGTGAATGTATGCTATGTATGCTGTTTAGTCTGATGTGATATGTAATGCATGTGACGTTATGTTGTTCTTGAATGATTATGGCATGATTGTATGGAATATATGAATGTAAATAGCATGAATTGTATGACATGAAATACAGTAAACTGCCTGGAAACATAACCCCGATAGAAATATGTATGATACGTAAATTGAAAATGAGAATGACATGTAAGCATGGAACGTGACAGAGGGTTATGTTCATTAATGATAAATGTAGAAGTAATGGGGACCTCATGCATTGTGTGTGTTCATGCATCTAGGGGGATACCCCTATCCATCACGAGGGTACGGACGCATACATCCAATGGCAGGACAACGATCGTTATGTTTTGCATAGTGCTGCCGTGACTGTTACTAGTTCTAACGTGTTCTGGCATAAGGGGATCCTAGAGTATGCCCACCGTGTTGGGTTTTATGTCCTAAAACTCATAGTTTGTAAACAAAAAGATATTCTATTTTCAATAAAGTTATTATTGTTAATTATTCAGTAAAGATTGTTATTGAATAAAGTGAACTTTACGATCATTAATCTGAATCCAATAAACTAAGAACACTCTGACTATAGTATGATTACTTGAACTATATGTAGAGACATAAGAGTGGATCAAGTTCAAGTATATAGTCAAAATGATCTATAGTATAAGGATAAGGCTGAGTACCTTATTCTGGGGACACTATGGATGCGGCCCACTTTTGTATATGATATAAACAATGCGATCACTAAATTGTGCATGTGGAGACATGTGAGTGGGGGCGTCCTATGCAATGAGTATTGCATAAGATCGGACCATGAAGAAAACCACTCTCACTTTATAAAGTCGTTTACTGTTGAGACTGATTTTCTTTTCATTCGATAACCTAGGTAACTCGGTTTTAATCCTGAGCTAACCATGAACTCCTGTTTATTCGGAATTATCCTTAGATTTGCATGGGTGAGAGTGGCTCTAGTTCGCCGACTCAACAGGCCTCCCATTTCAGGGGTAAGACTGGGTGAATGGCTGGGGACGTGGGGTGCAAGACGGAATTCACTCCTACCCACTTTTAGGGATAGAAGAAAGGTAGTTCCCTTAAGCACTGACTCCAGGTCTTGAACAAGGGGCCCCACCCTCTCATTGGCCTGAGAGGGATTCGGTTTACTGGTTGGACCACAAACCAATTGTTTATTAGAGGATCAGTGAGACATAAGGAACAAGAAGTAACTTTAGGGGTAAAACGGTAAATTGACCCAGCTCTAGTTACGAACAACCTGTGAAGGATCGACTTACTAATCATGGTTATATCAAATGGACAGAAATATATCTATAGTGAGGGGAGTGCAACTACTAGGCTATAGTGGAGTGTCCTAGTAGTTAACGAATGTTGGTTAACAAGGTTAATGAGTTTAACCGGTTAATCTTGGATCGTTGGAGCCCATGATCTATAGGTCCATTAGGTCCCTCTGCTAGCTCATATCGGACTAAACCATAGAACAGTGTGACGAGTGAGTTCGAAGTGTTCGAATTCAAATTAGGAAAATGCGCTACATATATATGATATATTTAACCGCATTTTTGTTTTATTTACGAATTAAACAAAAAGAGAGAATCTGAGATATTTAAATAAGATTTAAATATCTTAATCAATTATGTGTCGGAATTGACTGGGATTGGCATTTGAATTAATATTAAATATTAATTAAATAGTTTAATTAATTATTTAATGTTACTTTAATTTGAAATTCATTATTCAAATTAATTGTTGAATTAAAATGAAGAAAGTCAAAATGTTGACTTCATTTAATGGAAAAATCCATGTTAGTGGAATTTTGAGGTGTCAAAATTTGGTTTAACCAAACTTGCATGTTTGCCAAATAAACCCCACAAGTTTGAGTGGAATTTTGAGTGTCAAAATTTGGTTAACTCAAACATGCATGCTTGCCACATAATCCCAAACATTTGAGTGGAATTTTAAGTGTCAAAATTTGGTGATCTCAAATTTGCATGAACATGCAAACATCACTCTTTAAATAGAGTGATCATGGTACATGAAATTTCTTCTTCTTCTTGGTGGAAAACCTTGAGAAAAACCTGTCACAAACACTCTCTTCACATATACAAAATGCCTCCCAAGTTTAGTCACTCATCGGATTCCACAATTCCGTTCTAAGGCCGAAGGATAGTGGAGAAGACACTAGTGGTGGTTCGAAACCGGTTCGTGAGGAAAAAGGAGTTTGAACTACAAAAGGTTAGTATCTAAACTCATTAAGTTTTAATACTTTTGAACATGCTAGTTATATACTATAATTAATGTTCTAAAAGTGCCTAAGATCCAAATTGCTTCCGCATGTGTTATATTAACTCCATCACACCGGATAAGGAAAGTGGCCCAGCAGTGTGCGAACTAGCTGGTGAGCCCATACTCGCACGTATGGGCTATGTATAGAGTATATGGTACACGTTTAAAGTTTACCCGTTAGGACAGCACCGTAGGAAAAACGAAACGAAAGATAGGTCTCATCATTTCATTGCATGTGATTGTTGAACCCCGATAGGGGACTTACTAAGTATTCTAGAAATACTCAAGCCTCGTGCTACTTTACTTTTTCAGATAAAGGCAAGGCACCCATGTGAGATCGACGACGGCATCGTACACCCCAGGACCGTGGCTCATACGTAGGATAGTTGTTTTCCATTTCCTAGTATAGGTTAGTATAGGTTGAATTCTGTTTGCATCATTAGTATAGGTTAGTATAGGTTGAATTGTAATTGCATAATAAACCGTTGGGTAGTTTAAGACAATTATTTCAGTATTGTTCTTTTTCTTTTCTTTCCCTTTTATTCGTTTTATTTTTCACGAGGTAGTAAAAGGCGAGTGTAAGTCGCATTTATGATAGAAACTCATTTAATGTAAATTCCGCATTTCAAGGTATAGTAATGACCTTAGATTAAATAGATAAAATTTAGGGTTGTTACAGTTGGTATCAGAGCCAGGTTATAAATCTTGTAGACTAGCCTACGATGTAGGCTTGGCATGTTCCATGGTCTCACCGTTGATGCCCCATCTCCGTAGGTATGTCTTACTTAAGATAAAAAAAAATGAAATGTCGTTGATGGTGTATGTTGTTATTGCTTGGTCATTATAAAATATAACTCATAATTGGACTTTTACACCATTGATTCTATTATAATTTACTACATTATTGTTGGCTTAATTCTATATTTATTAGAATGTAGAATATGTTATGTTTTACCTTGCATGGAATGTGAATGTAAATTTTTGTATTGATGATCTTTTGATTTACTGAGGTTGTTATTGTGAATGAGTAGCTATAGTTTTAGTAAGCTACTAAATGTTAGTGTATGCGTGAAGATGATTTTGCTAAGAAATGTCATATGCTTCTGTTAGACAACTCGAACATAGATAAATTACTTAGTGTAGGACCATAGAGATGGAAAGGAAACCAACGTATACTGATGTGTAAGTAATTTCAAATAAAATGAAAATGACCTAGGAAGTTTGATAAATGACAATATCTTATAATATGCTATAGATAAAGGTGGTAGTAATGGAAAGAAAATTTTATAAATATGATGTAAATATGAAATTAAAGTATCAGTATGAAAAAAAAAAAGAGATTAGGGAATTAAAAACNGAGATGTAGAAAACTTTCTTGCCTTAATACGTATTGATGATTTTTAGAAATACAACTGCCGTTATGGAAGTTATGAGGTGATTTAAAATATGGGCCACAGCTTCGAGATGAGGCATTACGATCATGGTCAAAATTTTAAAGGTATATGGAGAGGGACTCTAGTATTTGATTGTCAAGATACCTTAAATTTAAGAAACCATGATTTAAGATGGACTTGGGTTGGAGATACACCAGAATTATAGAGGTGAGACATTGCCTCTAAATCAACTAGAAGTGTTGGGTAATTTTCTTTATCGTACACAAATGCATTGCAAAAAGCTCAACATAAATAAATTGTTGTAGAAAGAGTATCAATGAATTCTTTCTAGCAATGTCAACATGGTTAAAAGGTATTACCATAGTTAAGGTATCAAGACTGTAATTTTAAGTTGGATATTTTTATGTATCCCAAGTTTATGGCATCTAGGATATCTATCATGCTCATGTAATACCAATTTTTAGAATTTTGCTAAGCCTCCTTGGTATTACGAGGTAGTTGGAAAAAAAAAAAAAAGTTTTGGTGCCCTCCTATGATGGCTATAGGACAATTGTTAAAAATAAAATTTTGAGGATGTATGGGCAAAGAGGTCAATTATTGAACCTTTACCAAAGTTGAGAGAATTTGACTGGGAGAACAGTGTAGTGTGGGAAACTATAAAACTATAGATCAGTTGATGAAATCATCACGAAAGAAAAAAAAAAAAAAATGAGGGTCTTGAGGTTAAAATTGAGTAAGTTTGCCCACCTTAGTGTCCACATGAACATTGATGTCAATGAAGCGTCTGAGCCAGAGTTCTGTTGCTCATGAAATTTATGAGAAGAATCAATATGACGGCGATAAGGTTATTTATGAAATTTTGGTGATCATTAGAATATGATAATGGGCTAAACCAAGGGTATGTGTAAAATGACTAAAATGCCCCTATAATTATGTACCAAGTGATCTCTCAATAGCATTCAAGTTGATGAGGAGTCTTATGTCATGTATGAAAGGATTATACAAAGTTACAAGGCCATCGGAATATGCTGAGGAGTTAAACGAAGATTTGGGGTGGTAAATGACCAAAATACCCTTATGAGAATTTTAAGATGTTTTTAAGACCTTAGACTCAAAATACTATGAAAATTTATATGAGACTCATACGATATTAACGATGAGTATGGAAGAGATTAGCACAAGTTTGGGATATGAATCAAGAGGAAAAGATACGAGGATAGCGGTATTCTCCCCCGACAATTGATAACAACCAATGTCATTAGGAAACAAATATAAGGATAGTAGTATTCTCACTCATATTCTAATGCGAAATCGAACATTAGTAAACTTATATATTATGGACTTGGAAATACAGCAAATATGAAAGGCATGAGTTGTCGTGCACTTCAAATAAACAAAATGTTAACTGTGAATGTTTGATTAATCCACCACACCATTTAGGTGTGAAAGTTATCTTATTTATAATCAAATAAATTACAAGGATATGAAAATAATAATAAATGAAAATAACAATAAATGGAAAGATACCCATGGTAATAAGGCAAATATCTAATATTTGCCTTATAATAAAATATCAAATATAATATATATGGTAAACTATAATTTATTACTAAATATCCTTAACACCCCTCCGCAAGCTGAACGTCGGATTTGAACGAACGTGAAGCTTGAATCTGAAAAATTCAAAGAGGTTGAGAAACACTTTTCGTGAAGATGTCAACAACCTGGTTCAGAGAAGGCGTAAAGAAACACTTTCTTGGCCATCGAAAATTGCAAAGGGATCGTCGCTCAGCGACGATGCTGCCTTGGCTTCGGCGAGAATATGTCTTAACCCATGAAGAGGGATTGTCGCTTAGCGACAATACTGCCTTGGCTCTGGTGAAAATATGTCTAACCCCAAGAAGTAGAAGGGGAAACCTAGAGCAAGGGACAAAGACAATGTTGAAGCCAGAAGAGTCGCCACATTGGGTGAAGGAGCCAATTTTGGCGAGAAGGGCAGCCAGAAGAGTCGCCGCATTGGGCGAAGGAGCCAATTTTGGCGAGAAGGGCAACGACAACTTGGTTGGCGAAGAGGCCAGTGCGGCACCCAGATTCGAAAGGTAAATCTTTGCAGAAGATTGATAGGTTTAGGTTAGGATTTATGTGAAGGATGAAGGGAAAATTGGGAAGAAAATGAAAGAGGCTATGTTTGGAAAAAGTGAGGTTGTATGTACAGAGTATGGCAAAGGGTGATTTGGAGGTCAAAAGAAAGGAGCCGAAGAGTAATCAATCGGCTCTGCCTGCGGCAGCCATGGAGACTGTGCCTGCGGCATCAAAGCCAGGCGGAGAAGAATAGTAGATGATTCAGAAGCCATTGAAAAGAAAGGATCAAGGTTGCTAAACCAGAAGCGCTCTAATACCATGTGAATGTTTGATTAATCCACCATCCCATTTAGGTGTGAAAGTTATCTTATTTATAATCAAATAAATTACAAGGATATAGAAATAGTAATAAATGGAAATAACAATAAAGGTAAAGATACCCATGGTAATAAGGCAAATATCTAATATTTGCCTTAATAAAATATCAAATATAATATATATAGTAAACTATAATTTATTACTAAATATCCTTAACATTAACAAAATGAGCATATGTATGTTGAGGCTAATTAATATATTTCCTTTGCTAAAACTCTGTCATAAGATTATTGCAAGTTAGTTCTTTGAGGAGGATTAATACAATGGCTTTTGTCCAGCGATCTTCATCCTTAGTTTCTGAAACTCACGGTACATTTCTTGCCAAGGACGTTGGTTAGAAGACAAGGATCACGTTTCATGGAGATATCTCTTTGCTACAAAGGTTTATGGGAGATTATTAAAAAAAAATTTGTGTCACTTTGGCTCCCAACAAAGTTGTCGGAACTTGATGAGATGTTGCCTTCTAAAACCCTTTAAAAATAGAAGTAAACTTATGTGTGCAACATTCTTTTATATCATTTGGAACATCTAGTTACAATGAAATAGGACAATCTTCAAGGATGTACAAGGATCTTGGAAAGCGTATGATGTGTTGCTTACTTCACACCTCTCTTTGTATAGCATCTATAAAACTTTCCCACCATTTTCATGATTTTTATTCTTAACAACTAGGTGGTCATTAAGAATTTATGAAAGAATTTAGGAAGGATTTATGCATGAAAAGAAGTGTTTATGATCCATACAAATGAGAGCGTACTTGTTAAGAATTTTTCCTTAGTGGTACTTCAGGACTTAACAAAGAACTCTTAGAATAAGAACTCGAGTTGTTCCAAGATTAAAACACTTTCGAGGACTAAAGTTTGTGTTAGAAGTATATGATGTAATAACCCAAAATAAATAAATAAATCAATAAACAAATAAAAATTATTATAAACAAAAAAATTATTATTATGTAAAAATAAATAAATAAGTAAATAAAAACAATTATGTCCTCTTTCTCCCCCAACCGCTGTAGTCACCTTCCTCCAATAATCTCTCTCAACACACCTCACAATTCGTGCCAAATGAAACAGAAATGAAAAAATGTAGAAAATAGAAATGCCTCACATCAAATTTATAGGAGATGAGTTGATAGAGATGATCAACATTTACATGGGAGAGAGATTTGAGATTTCCTCTCTTATCCAATTATTTAGTTTTATTTAAGTAATTTACCTGTTACAAAGATAAGTCATGATCAATAGCAGAAACAAAATAGAATTGATTAAATTGGCCAAAAGTAATTGCTAACATAATTGAAAAGGTAACAAACAAAAAATAAGAAGAAAGGATTAAACAGATTTCAACGTATCAGAATTTCTTCTCTCCTACAAAAACAAACACAAAAAGGTTGAGATTAAATTTTGCTAGTAAGAGATATTTTGGTAGAAAGAGATATTGCATTTGGAGAGCTTAGTAGTTTTCCTTTTATTTTATTTAGTGATATTAAAAATCAAACTCAAACAGAGAGGGATAATTAAAAGAAGGGAAACATAGTAAGAGACCGGGAGGAGGGAAGATGGTGAATATAATTGAAATTATCTGGAAAATGTTAAAAGGTATTAAACACGGTAAGAGAAACTAGAATATCTGGAAAATTTTAATGAGTATTAAATGGTTTGTATGAAAATAATACTATAACAAACATATATAAATATTTCAAGACCTAACTCAGGCAAAGACTCTAACGTTCGCATGAAGTATAACACACGGGTCAACCTAAATTAGAGAAACAGTTTTGTAGAAATTCAAACTTGAAACTGATGTCATGGGCTCACATAGGTTGACTTGGATTTCATAGACTTTCATTAAGGATAACGACGGAACATCAGCCTAAGCTAACTAGGTAAGTGACATTACTATCAGNCTTACTGAGTATTTCTTTAAATACTCCAGTCATGTGCTACTACATTTTTCAGGTAAAGACAAGGCATTCATNTGTGAATTGTCTGTGGATCGATATGCTTCCTTTATGTTATGTATATGTTATAATGTGTGAATTGTATGATAATAATTACAGTACGATGTGTTCAAGTATATGTTTGAGATAGNATGTTTTCGAAACATGTAAGTCAATGGCTGTGTTTTAAGATAAAGGTTATGTTTTAGGAAATTTTAATGAAGTCTTCTGCATTAAATGTTTATGGTACGTATATAGCAGCGACCTTAAATTAAGTAGAAATTTTTTGGTCGTTACAGTTGGTATTAGAGCCAGACACCGGACGATGTGCCAGCCTTCTCGCTGTTCTCCGAAGGGGGGTAGACATGAGGCGGTATGCCAGTAAGGACGCTGGGCCCCAAAGGGGGGTGGATTTGGGGGTAGTCCCACATCGATTGGAGGAAGGAAAGAGTGTCAGCGAGTTTGCTGGGTCCCGAAGGGGGGTGGATTTGTGATGTTCCACATTGGTTGGGGAGGAGAACAAATCACCATTTATAAGGGTGTGGAAACCTTCCCCTAGCAGACGCGTTTTAAAGCCTTGAGGGGAAGCTCGAAAGGGAAAGCCCAAAGAGGACAATATCTGCTAGCGATGGATCTAGGCCGTTACATCTCATCTCTTGGTTAGACTATCTAACCCGTACTCGTAGATATTTACATTAATATCATTTTCATACTCTTAAGGTTGTGTCCTATGTCGATATAACGACATGATGCAATATGGAAAACAACATCATAAGGCATGTTCAACATGGAAAACATCATCATGTTAATAACATCGTCATGCATACATCATACTCATTATAGAAGCCATTAAGTGCATCAAATATAACATGTACATCGAATCATAAATAGCGACATTTAACAGACATCACAACACAACGTCATACGAAACATAAATAGCGACATTTAACAGACATCACAACACAACGTCATACTCACATCATCATAATTCAAACAATCTTTAGCCTATCCTATAGCAAGGCTAGCGTACATTTAACAAACATCACAACACAACGTCATACTCACACATCATCATAATTCAAACAATCTTTAGCCTATCCTATAGTAAGGCCACTTACTTGGTTGGCCTTGGCTGAAGTACTCCCTAAATAGCTAAATGTAAGCTCCCGTTCCGTGAGAGCTGCTTCCTACGTTGCTGGGATTTGTTTCCTATCACACCGTTCGCCACTTTTCGTTAGTATTTCACACTTAATTTACCAACAATTCAATAAATGTGAAATACGGCTCTAAAACGGCCTCGGATACCTTAAACAGAGCCGAAAACAGATCCGGGAGGGTCGAAAAAGTGGAAACTGGATTGAAAACAGGTGAGCCGAGCTGAACAGCCGTCGAAGGTAGCCCGAGCTGTTTGCGTCGAGCTAAGCCGAGAGACCGCCTGCGCCACTGTGTGACATGTGGCAGCGGTAGAGTGAGCCACGTCGTGCGGTAGCATCGGGTCAAAGCGCTGGTCGCAGTCCGGTTCAAGTCGTGGTCTGGGTTGCGGGCTGCAGAAGGCTACTGGGTAAGACTAATCGTTGGGCCTCGGCTTACTGGGCTGGGCCGCAAGTGTTTGGGTTGCAGCCCGGCTCGATTGGACCGTGGGTTTGGCTCAGGTTGGTTCAACTGAATCGTAGCTTTTGGGCTGGTTTGAGGTTTAGGCCATTGTAGTTGGGCTAGGCCGAAGGCAGAGGCTGAGGGAAAGAATGGGCTGGCTCTCTCGGGTTTTTGGTTCGGGTTGACCCGGATTCGTGGATCTCGTCTTCTTACCCGACTTCGGCCGATTTTTCAGCGAGTTTTCTTTCTCCTTCCCGCGGTGTTTTCGTTGCTGATTTCGGTCCTCTCTCTTTCTTTTCCTCTTTATTTGTCGTTCTTCTTTCTTTTCTGGGAGTTTTGCGGCCTAAAAGTTCCTAAAACCACATATCTAAGAACGATTAGGAAAACCCAAATTTTTTGACCTCGGTTACCGACGATGGCGCTTATGAAAAAGCACAAAACTTACCTTGAGTTATTGTGCTTTCATTAGGGATCCTTCTCGTAGTGGTAACTGATTGTTTGGTGTTGGTTTTCGGGTGGTTTGGGACTGTCAGAGAAACTGGAAATTCACCAACGTTTATCCAAAATCTCTCTCTCTCGTATTTTCTTTCTTTTCTCTGTTTGCAGGTATGCTGATAGGTGCTAGGAGTCGTGGGCTGAAGGCTGGGCGAGGTGTGGCCGTCATTTCGTGTGGGGTCCACGAAACTTGGCGGTCGCTGGAAAACTCGCGAGTTTTCTGGCAACTGAGTTTTTTTTTTTGTTTTCTTTTTCTTTTTCTTTCCCCTGTCGTTACAGTCACACAAAACAATCTAAACATGACACATCACATCACAATATATCGTATCATAAACATTGAATATCATAAACACTCCGTAGTCATATTGTTTCCTAACTTATCATAGCCTTAACATTCTTATACCTATCACAGTCATATCGTTATGTGAACGTACCTTAGTAATATTATCACAAGAACGTATCTAACGCTATCGTTCTATCAACCTATCACAAACCTATATCTTTCTACCCATACTCTAACCATATTCTTTCATCAATCTCCTCTATCCATAGCACTCCGGTTTGTAACCTAACCTTAACGTTTCATGAACTTATCTTACTCCTATGGTTACATTTCGTTTTGTGCATCCTTCTCGTATCCTATCTCAAATCTATCCTTGAACACATCGTACCATAATTATTATCATACAATTCACATATTATAACATAACATAAACATAATATAAGCATACCGATTAACAGATAATTCACACATATCAGTATATATGACACGTGCAGAACCACGGGCACGTGTCAACATCAAATATAACCATGCTGATAGTAAAGCCACTTACCTGGTTAGCTTACATCGTTGTCACGAATATATCCTTAATGAAAGTTCGATTCCGTCCTTTGAAATCCAAGTCGACCTTTAACCCATGACATCAGTTCCAAGTTTGAACTCTATAAAATTATTTCTCTAATTTACATTGGCCATAGTAAAATTTTGATATTTATGTTAGACAAAATTTAACGGAGTTCATTGCACTCTAATATTTATGTGATCAGATTATTACAGGACCGGGTAAAATATGAAATAAGATTTAATCCTAAATTAATTTCTTATAACCATAACTACAAAGGAAAAGAAAATTGATTAGAGGACCCCGTAAAATATGAAATAAGATTTAATCCTAAATTAATTTCTTATAACCATAACTAGAAAGGAAAAGAAAATCTAGGATTTTACCGTAACAACTCATCAAACTCTCTAAATCTGATTGCTTAGGTTGAAAGTCATTTTACTTCTCAAATAGACAGTTGTTTTTCTGTTTCTTTTTCCAGTTGCATAAAGGATGGGTTGAGGAGAGATAACTGTGGGAAAGGATGAGAGATAGTGGAGAGAAGTGGGAAAATCTTGTTTTTTTGTTTATTTATTTATTATTATTATTATTTAACTATTTTTTTTTATAATTATTTATATTTGTTTATTTATGATTTTATGATATTATTTTTTTGGGCAGTACTATTTATACTGATTTTTAGATAAAAAAATATTTTTTCATTTTAGCATACAAAAAATCAATATATTATAAATCTTACTAAACTCGAACCAAAACTCTAGGATGTCTTTAAATCAATATATTCCTTAAAAGATATTTTTAGTATAAGGTTGTAATAGCAAATAATAATAATAATAAAAAATAAATAAATAAATAAATAAATAAATAAATAAATAAATAGATAAACAAATAAAAATAATTATAAAAAAATAGTTATAATAATAATAATAAATAAATAAATAAATAAATAAATAAGAAAAGCACTTCTCTCCACTTCTCTCCACTCATCTCTCATCCCTTCCCTATCTCTCCTCAACCCATCCTTACGCCATGAAGTAACAGTTACTGGAGGAGAAACCGACAAACAACAATTGTCAGATTTGTGAAAAAGTAATTTAGCTTTCAACATACAGATTTAGAGATTTTGGTGGGTTATTACGGGAAAATCCTATCTCAGATTTTCTTTTCCTTTATAATTATAGTTATAAGAAATTAATTTAGGATATATCTTCTTTCCTTTATCCAATATTTTACTAATAATCAAATCTCATTTTCACATTTCCAATTAATTAGATGGTTGTTGGCAATTCTATAAATCTGTAGGATTTGGCAAACAATCAATTAAAATAAATACGGAGGAGGAGGAATGTCAGCTTAGAGAATGAAAATCTATTTATATCAGGAGCTAGGGGAAGATTGAGGAAAGATTTTGTGAATCGAATTTAAAAATAAAATGAAAATATTGGAGAACAAGAAACTCCATCAAATTTTGTCGAGTAACAATATATTCCATACAACAGTAATAATAGAAAATAAGATATTCAGTGAAGATAGTATTATATCTATATATATTATGAATGGAAAGTTTAATATATTAACCAACAAACAATTTAGTTTTTATGTTTAATAAGGTTTATTCGATAATGGATCAGATAAAAAAAAAATTATGCGGTCATCGGCGAGACCGAAAACTCCAGTGAATGTCGGAGTTTTTGTTCGTATATGACCCACGAAGTGTTAAAATATCATCACTAGCCAAATAGGGTTAAACCCAACCATTGTAGAGTGACTATATTTATCTTAAGAAAATGATTTAGAATTTTAGGAATAAATTTAGGAAAATGATTTAGGGATTTTAGGAAAATGATTTAAATACTTCATAAAAGGTTGAGAAATTTTAGGAATTTATTACATCTGGTATAAATACCCCTCCATCCTACTTAGTTCATCGTCTCAAGAAATCCCAAGCAGTAGTTTCTACGAGTGTTTTGTAAATCTCTTCTCAATTGGTCTTAATAAAGTGTGCGAGTGTTTCCCACAGAGAGTTGTGTTCAACAATCTAGTACCAGAGCAAGGTTAGTGTAGGTTATCTGATCTCTTGGAATTCTTAATATGCTCTGTGGTTGCAGCTCTGTCTGATCTTCCACATCAGAAACGATTTCTTGAGATTAGTAGTGAGTGAGTTTCTTTTGTGTCGTGAGTAGTCTATGACTCTGCAAGTCTTGTGTTGAAAGAACTTGTTTGGTATTACTGAGGTATAGCCAACACGATGGGTGATTTCCAAATCGTTGGAGGAATCAAGAAACTCAACAACAACTACTACAACACGTGGACAACATGCATGATGTCCTATTTACAAGGACATGATCTTTGGAAGATCATTGGCGGGTGCGAAACTACGCCGCCAGAGGATGATTCTAACAACGCCATGCACAAATGGAGAATCAAAGTAGGCAAAGCAATGCTTGCCTTGAAGACCACAATCGGAGAAGAGATGTTAGAGCATATTTGGGATGACAAGACACCCAAAGAAGCACGAGACACGTTCATGATATTGTTCTCGAAGAAGAATGATACGAGGCTACAACTTCTAGAGAATGAGTTGTTGTCAATTTCACAACGTGACATGAAGATTACTTAGTACTTCCACAAGGTCAAGTCGATCTGTTGGGAGATTACTGAACTAGACCCGCAGTCCGCCATTGTAGAATCTCGAATGAAGAGGATTATAATCCATGGATTGCGACTAGAATATAGAAGCTTTATTATTTCTATACAAGGATAGCCCACTCAACTATCATTTGTAGAGTTCAAAAATTTTGTTAGCCAGCCAAGAAGGGATGACTAAACAAATAGGAGGCATCACATTGAAGGGTGAAGAAGAAGTACTCTACACAAGTGAAAGCCGAAGCAATATAGGCCGTCTACAAAATGCGGATACAATGGTGACAAAAGAAGAAGTCACCAAGGAACTGTACAACCAAGGAGAGCTTAGAGGAACGATAACAATAACTCTCAAAGAAAAAGATTTGAGGCATTTGTTACAATTGTGGGAAGAAGGGCCACATGTCCAGAGATTGTTGGTTCAAGAAAAAATCTGTCGAAAGCAATGTGGCATCCACCAACATGGAGATGGAGGAGGAATGGGATGCAGAGGTACTGTATGCTAGCACTCATGGCGATGATGGAAAATCATATCGATTATGAGAATGATTGGATCATTGATTCAGGATGCTCAAACCACATGATTGATGATCAAAGTGGTGCAATGGAAGAGGAGTGGCCCTCAGAGAAGGAAGTATTACCAGACCTTGAGCAAATTGAAGAAATTCATCTATAGAACACAGGGGAGCAAACTGAAGAAATTCTTCTACATAACACATTTGCTTAAGTGCTCATGTGCCTGAAGATTCAAGTGACACTAGTGTTGGTGAGCAAGAAGTGACTCAACCAAGCGAACCTAGTGAAAATGAAACGACACCTTAACAACTTAGACATTCAGAAATAATCCTAAAGCCAAATCCAGAGTATGCCAACGCAGTAGAAGACGAAGTTAATGAGCTGGAGACATGAAAAAATATCACAAAACTTAGCCTGGCAGAAAGCGATTGAGGACGAAATTATAGCCCGGGAACAAAATCAAACTTGGGAATTAGTGCCAAGACCAAGAGATACCAAACTCATCTTTTGCAAGTGGACTTACGAAATAACGTGTCTCTTGGATGGATCAATCGAAAGATACAAGACTCAACCTATAGCTCGAGGGTTTTGTCAACAATATGGACTAGACTATGATGAAATGTTTAGTCCAGTGGCGAAGATCACTATTGTAACGCCCCTAGTTTTCTCTAACCTAATTAGCGACGTTACCTTGTACTTGTATAACGACAGGATGAGAGTTCACGTAAGACAGTCTCAATAACGACAATACGTTCATTATTATAAGCAGTTCATACCTGGGGGAAAATAATAACGATAGCCTAACCTAGAAAAAAAATCAACATATAACTAGAGGAACAATTGCAATAACTATTAACCGAGAGAATCCAACAAGACGCCTACGACACTACAAACCCTCCTTAAGACTTCCATGGCCTTCGTAGCATCCACCGTCAGCTGTACATGGGGGCCTTGCCCTTACCTGAAAATATGGGTAGCACGTGGCTTGAGTATTATATAAAATACCTAGTAAGTCGCCCCACTGTTGGGGTTAAGCATATAATCATACAATAGGATACATGCGATCGCATACAATACACATACATAAGCACAAGTGTCAAAAGAAAGAAACCGAGAGAGGGGTCTGTCTTCCATTCCTTCCCATGGCCTTAGGCCCTTGCTTTGTCCCGGCGGGGTGGATGCATGGTACTTTCCCACACATGGCCCATGTGAGTGACTGTTGGCCCACCAGGCGAGTTCACATGCGAACTCCCTAGGCTTGGCTTGGTCGAGTACGTATGACATACAATATTGGACGCCACAGAAAAGGAGGCCCTGCATGACATCGTAGCGAACACAATATCGAATGTACGCGTCCGTACCATCAGTAGCATAACGGGGGAGTGCCCCATGTACATAATACATAGCATGCATGAGGTCCTTAAGGTTTCCCTTCACCGCATTACATAGCATAACTGGGTTAAACATCGAGTAAGCATATCGTAGCATACTAGTCATCATATTCATGGCATGCGAGGTTCTCATTACAATCATGACATGTCAATCAAGCTCATATATACAGGGTAGCAAACCGTGGCACAAACATCACATACACAAACATGGCATACGTAGCATCTCACTGCAAGAAACATATAACTTAGCATACATCAACAACACACATGGTGCATGCAAGGGCCACAGGGCACACACCAACATACATACATAACTAACACCAACAGTAAGATTACTTACCTCCTTGACCTTGGCCGAAGTCACCCACAATGCTAACTCCGGCGCCTAACTACCTCCTATAAGATAACATGATACACTTAGAGCCCTTTCACCACTAGCTCTTATGCCTAGCTACCAAGGTACGTCCCTATCACAAGCTATTTTATCAAAATTGAGTTATACTGACTCAGATGGTTGAAACAAGGGTGGGAATTTCTCCAGAAGGGTTGAAAACCTAGAAATCAGTATATTATTCGGATGTCGAGCCGCCAAGCTGCATTACCAAGCCGAACCTAGCTGAGCCGGGAGTGCAACGGAGTCGCTGATAAAGCCGAAACCGACGGGTTGCAAAGAACACTAACGACATAGGGTTATTGGACACGTCTCTGGTTTGGGCCGAAAGGGAACGATGCCCAGTGGTGGGTCCGAGTGCGGCCTGCGAGGTGCGGGCTGCACGCTAGCTGAGACAAACTTGTAGAATGTTGAGGGTCGACCCGCGCCTGCCGCTTCATCTTCCTCGCCCAAAAGCCTCAACAACTCTAATCACAGGACTTGGCTACTGTCATCGGTGGGAGCATCGTCGTTCATCCGTCTCTGGTGGCGCGGCTGTCTCTCCTTGCCCCGACGTACACTAGTGCCCGCTCCTACCGAAAGCTTGCGGCGTTATCGATCCTCCAACCCGATCTGACTGGCCCTCGCTCTCGCTCACGGTACAACAATGGCTGGCTCACTGAGAGGCGGCCACTGCGACCCTAGGGTTTAATGGGGTTAGAGGAATTCCATCGAATTCCATGGGAGAAAAGGAAATAGTAGGGAATGGCTCTCGCTCTTTACATATACTAAATTTCTATCAAGTTTAGTCACTCACCGAATTCCACAATATCGTTCTAAGGCCGGAGAATAGTAGGGAAGACACTACTGGTGGTTCGAAACTGGTTCATGGGAGAAAAGGAATTTGAACTACAAAAGGTTAGTATTCAAACTCTTTGAGTTTTAATGCTTTTGAACATGCTAGCTAATTACTATAATTAATGTACTTAGAGTGCCTAAGATCCAAATTGCTTTCGCACGTGTTATAGTAACACCATAAAAAATGAGATTAGAAGAATTACCTCAAAATACATAATTAATACATTTAATGTGTATTTTGTTAGGATCGATATCAGTCGTTAGCTCTGATACCAGTTGTTAGAATCGCACAACAACGCACATGTTCGATCTAGATGATCATAAAGAATGGGATAGAGAAAAGTTGCAAGGAGAACTTTGGTGGCTAAAAGGATTTTGTATTGATGACTTCAGGTATGTACAACAAGAGAGTACAGAGAATAGAAAAGTACATTTTCAAAGCTCTACCGAACCAGATATATATATGGTATAGTTTACTATATATAGCTTTACCATATAGCTTTACCATATATAGCTTTACTATATATAGCTTTACCGGATATAACCGTTGACCAAGCTATAAATAAGTATCAGGCTCCATAAGCCTAATAATTCTCCCACTTGGAGACTGATCTAGTCAACCAAGAATTTCACTCTCAAACGACCATGAGCATCTTCACTGCACCATACCAATTGAGGTTTTGCACAACCTCAATATTCCAACATCAACACATTTTGTCAACATGTTTGCTGGATTCTTTGCACCCTCTATCTTCTCAAAACACATCACCATCTTCAACTAACCTCCGAGTGAAATGGTATCGCCTTCTGTGTTTTGAATGATAGACCGGGTTCCTCGCCAACAGCATGAGTCTCAGGAGTTTCTTGAGTATCTGCTACAACATCACTATGTGAATCTTTTAGCAACTCAACCTCAACTCCCACTTGCTTCACCTCTGGTTTCTCAGCAAGAGTCTCAGGAGTTTCTTGAGTATCCGCTAGAACATCACTCTATGAATCTTTGAGCAACTCAACATCAACTCCCACTTGCTTCACCTCTAGTGTTTTAGTAAGGGTCTCAGGAGTTTCTTGAGTATCCGCTATAGCATCACTCTGTGAATCTTTGAGCAACTCAACCTCAACTCCCACTTGCTTCAC